>NC_142049.1:7484045-7751545 GCF_982192425.1 Myodes glareolus | reverse complement strand
AACACATCCCAATGCAAAAACACAAGAAACATGGGGTGGGGAGCAATCCAAAAATGTATAATCCTGCTGTAATGACCTCCAACAAGAGTTAAGATGAATTCTCAACCATGAAATTCAAAAGAACAATTGTTAAGTATATTCAAAGAAATCAAGGGCACACAAACTCCTGAATGAATTCCAAGAGAGTCCAAACAATTGAACAAAATGGTGAAGTCAATGCAAAGTACGAAAGTGGAATTCAATAAATACATAGACAAACTGAAGAAAGTATCAGACTGTAATACTGGAAATTAAAGGTTCCCTGAGATAAATAAAAACTCTGTGGATTGCCTTACTTAGAGAATGTGGATCAAAGAGAGGAGAGAACACCAAGTATTACAGACAAATAAAGGAACTGGAACATTTGGGCAAAGAAAGAAAAATTAATTGTAAGGTATAAACAGAACATTCAATGTCTATGAAATACAAAGAAAAAGTCAAATCCATGATTAATAGGCATAGAAGAAGAATTCCATGCCAAAATCACAGAAATTATTTTTAATAAAATCATAACAGACAATTATCCAAATCTACGGAAAGGGATGACCATTCAGGTACAAAACACAAGATCAAAGAAAATTCCCAGATCACATCACAGAACAAATAAAGTATCCTGAAAGCTAAGAGAGAAAAACAATAAATCGTATATGAAAGCAAGCATATCAGATTAACAGCAAACTTCACAACAGAAGCTGTGAAAGCCAGGAGAGCAAAGAAAGACTATATCATGTTATAAAAGACAAACAGCACCCTAGACTACGATACCCAACAAAACTACCTGTTGTACATCTCCCATATGGCCCGGCTTTCCCACTACTCAGTATTTGTCCAAGTCAATGTCCCATTAACAATTGTGCATCAATATTTATTGCAGCATTATTCAAAATAGGCATGTTATGGAATAAGCCAGTGTGTCTGATACATAAACAATGGATAACAAAAATTTGCTGTATGTATGCAGCAGAATTTATGCAGTCATAAAGAAGTTATGAGTCTTGCATCTTATAGGAAATTAGATGTAACAGCACAGCAGCATATTAAATCAGACTCAGAAAGATGGTGTTATAGTTTCTCTCTAATTCTTGGTTCCAAGATTTTATATAGTCACATAAAATCATGTATAGGTTATGTAAAAGTAGAAATTAAATTATGTAAAGAAACAAAAGGCACTGCTGTAAAGGGGACAGATGAAAAAAGAGAAAAAGCATTGGGGGTATGTTCAATACATGATACCTTCTGATATGATGATACCTTTATATAATATTTATATACCAGATTACCATATACAATAACTGTGCAAAATGAAACAGATATTTATGTTAGATTCTAGCATTTTATTATACATAAAAACATATTACATAATACTCAAAGAAGAATATTAAGTAAACTAAAGTTTTTGTTAGTGTGGCTATCATTATTTCATTAAAATCACATGGGAAAGAGTATTTATCAAGATGGGAAAATGTCTATAATATCTTGCTAAGTTAAAATAGACTGACCACACTGCAGTGTGGTAGCCCATATCCGTGTTGTATAGCAATTTCCTCAGAACTAAAATACTCTCTGCAGGAAAAAGTGCAAAAGCTCACGGGACTCCGGAAGTAAACAACTCTCAAGTCTCAAGAAGTTCCTGAAACTGACAAGTCCCAGAAGACACGTTCCAAAGGTTATGAAAGCTTTAAGCAGCTGCTGTGGTGCATGGTCTCTCGGATGTGACCTGTGAAAGTGACTGTTACACATGCCAGTGGCTCCAGAGTTGGGCCTCCTCACCCACAACACAACGGAGCTCTCAATGACGCAGCTGCCTTTGAGTCACCATGTCACATGCTTCTGCAAGTGACTGGTGGGACTATAACTTTGCTCTGTCACTGGCTCCATATAGTGAGTGAATAAGTATTTTTTTTCTCTGTCTCTTAGGAATGCTTCATATTAAAGCCTACAATCCAAGCCCAGGGAAGGCTGGAGGATGAGGACTCTGAGCTTGAGACCAACCTGGGTCATATAGCAAGACCCTGACTCAAAGTGAAAATTCACAAATTTACCAGAGGAACATTTTCTACAAGTCTGAGTTTTTACTTTTATATTATGAATCATATTTACCTACTTATTCACTTTTTAAAATTTAGGTACATTTTTATTTCCTTTATTTTCTATATTAATTATTTAAAATATATGGAACTTGTCAGAAAAGTCATGAATGATAAAACAGAAAACATCTCTAACTCTAGATCAGCACTGACAGTTTGCTCGGAAAGCATTCCTACATACATGTTGTCATCTATTTTTATAATAATCATAATTATTTTATGCTATTTAGTTGAAGAATTAAAGCCATTATAAAATTGAATCAAAAATTAAGATCACAAAAGTAACTTATTTTGCTTTATAAATCAGCCACCATAATGATTAAATGTCTCAAGTACATTTATCATACTGCAGAGCTAAAAGTAAAATTGCCAACATATCCATTTATTGACTTATAATTAAAAAAATTTCTCTTAACTCCACTGATGTCACACTGTAACAGGCACTTAATTATCTAATGTGTGGTAGTGTTTAAATTTTAATTTGGTAGTTACAATGAATTTTTATGTAGAGTGGCTATCACACATGTATACAAACACACATACAAAAATATCCATACTTACATTCACACTTGTAAGGATTATGTTTTCTATTCTATATTAGAGAATGTTTAACATTTCCTAAAATACTTTAGACATGTATAACAACAATTGAAGAACAGGGGGTCAGAGACCATGAATCTGAAAGAGATCAAGATGGGTAGCATGCATGGGAGGAGTTGGAGGGAGGAAAGAGAAAAGGGAAATTGGAATAATTATATTTTAATTTCAAATGATATTTTTAATTCTTAAAATACAAAAATACTTTAGTCATTTAAATTAATTTTACTTAAGTCCAAATATTTAATTTTCAAATAACTCAGAAAAATTTAAAAGTTTTTATTCTTTCATAGGTACTTCAAATCTGCCACTCAGTTATTTGGTTACATCTTTCATTATCGTGTGTTCTGATGAGGCAAGCACTCTAAATTAATAGAATCTTAAGTACATCTGAAGAGTAATATCAAATACTTAGGATGCAGACATAAGTGTTATCTTTCTAAATATATAAAAGGGCTTCTAATTACCATCCTACGATACTTGCATTGGAAAACTAATTTTAAAATGATATCTGTTCATCACTGGAGGAGGGAGGAAGAGCAGACAGAAAAGAAGAGCAGTGGTGATCTGAAAAGGAAAGAAAATGTTCTCCAAAGAAGCCTGTAACCTGGAGAGCTGCCATCATCTCTAGCAACAAGACTTCAAGACATGAAATCTCAGGAATGGTATCGGATCTTTAGTTTTCTTGGTTGTTTAAAAAGGAAGAGTACTGGAAGATACTTTATAGTTCTGGACATAAATAAGAAAGTCTGAAGTCTTTAAAGCCGGTCTGGTTTGCCATTGCCATCAATACTTTGCAACAAGTAGAAGGTAATCAGAAAAAAAAAATAATGTGTTCAGATGAGCAATCCAATATGGAATGATTATAACAACCTGAACTACAATTTTTAAGTATATCAAATAAACTAAAAAAAAATGTGTAAAAATAAATCACTCAGGCTGAAAAAACCCCTGTAAATATACACATAAATGACAATATAATAGAGTAGAAAAATTAACAACTTGTATCAACACTGAATTTACAGAGAAAGGGCAACTTTCTTCTATCTTACATCTGTGATATAACAAGCAAGTCCTAGGAACACAAAGTCATCACTGCTCAAAGCAGCCACAGGCACAGGCACAAATCATACTCCATTTCCTGACAGTGCAAATGTGTGGATCAGTCCATAGGTGGGTGACACGTGGTCACATGAAATCTGTTCAAAACCCTGGGTCCAAGCTTGTAACCTTGCCACTAGGTATTATCACCGACAAAGTTCCAGGTGGAGAACCAGCCAACAAAATTACCCAAAAAAAAATGCCAAAAATAAGTAACATAATGCTTTAAGTGGTAAATCCACATGAACTCCCCTCTCAATACTTTTGTGGGCACATCCAATGCAATTCCTGAGCTACAGAGAACACAAATAGACTGAAGTTAGGAATTCTTTTGTTCTCACTCACATGACCGCTGCACTCAACACAATATGTATTGAAGGGGGGGCCGTAGGTTTATTCTTTAGTAAAGAGATGGCAAGTGAAGGAATACCCCCACTGAACGCTGGCTTAGGGTTCTGGGTTTGACCGTCTGTTTTTTCCTGCTGTCATTATCCATGATGAGAATTGCCAGGTCGGGATCTTAATTCCATCACCAGTTGCGCAACTTCTTGCCAGTTATTATTTCTTTGCATCGGGTTTATTATTATTTAAAGGGGGTTATGACAGAATCCCCTTCATGCATAACTGTGAGGATTACATAAGAGGGTGAATGTCATGTCTTCTAAACCTTGAACTACCTAAGCAGGCCCTCAGATGCATCACTCTTTACCTTACATTCTACATAACTGGGACAACAATGAACAGATTTCCAGTTTATTGACTTTTCATCACCACTCTTGGGCAGAAAACATGTGAGTACCGGATGAGGATCGCTTTTCCTCCCTTGTCACCTCAACTCTTTTGTTCTTGATCTGCTTGCTGAGGATCTTCTTCCACATAAAAACTGAAATACTCAAATGTTCACACCATTACTTTTTGCTTTGTTTATCTTTAGTTTAAATTCTAATTACATATAAATATACATAGGAAAATGAATAAAAATCAGTCATTTGTTTCTTCATTCATTAAGCCACTTTTATTAAGCTCCTACCATGTGTGGACACTCTGCCAGACAAGTATAATTAGAGATAAGGTAGAGTCTAAGCCTTCAACACTCACCTTTTATAGAGGAGATGAGCAGGGTTGGTATCTCTTGGTCATTCTATTCTGCTCACCTTTCTTTGAATGCCCTCTGTATTAATCATGTAAACCTGAAGTATCTAAAGATGAGTAGAAAATGTGACCACCACTGAGGACAGCAAAACCATCACTCTTTCATTTATCTGTAGTGCATTAGAATCACATGGCAGCAGGTGGTATGTCTCAATCCCAGACACATTCCCTCACTACCTCAGAAACCACAGTAAGGGTAGGATACAAAGGTTAAGAGCTGCTAGATCCAATTTATACATCTCTTTAATATTTTCCTTTTGTGGAGGGTAATTGTTTCACGGTCTTTTATCTATATATCTGTAATCTACAACAAAGAAATTAAGTGGCTCAGAGAAATCAAGTCAAACCCAACAGAGTCTCGTGGGAAATGAGGTCTAAATGTCCAGCTTAAGCAGGATGCAAACATTATGGAGAAACATTTGGTTTCCCTTATGTATCTTTTCTCTTGGGTTCATCTAATTCTGCCTCTTCTCATCAAAATGTAATACTTCATTTATTAGAAGAGGAATGAAGTCCTAAAATGAAGGCAGGACTGAGGTGGCTCAGTTTTTACGTTCCCTTCTCTATTAGCCACTTTTCTTCTTACAATGACAAAATACACAACAGAAGAAATGTAAGGGGGAGGTTTGCTCTGATTGATGGTTTCATGTGGAAGTTTAGATGGCTCCTACCTATACAGGCAGTAATGTAAAGTTCCTCACTTGGATCAGACAGCAGAGGACACGTGACTGGAAGCAAGGCTGGACTATGAGTGTCATGCTCCGCCCCTACATAGCCTACATACCAAAGTTCTAAGTCAGCAAAACAGCACCACCAGCTGGAGAAGAGTGTCCAAATGCATAACCCTGAGAAGGACATTTCCCATCTGAACACTCACTCTCTGGCTACTATAGGCCTGTTCCATTACATATTGTAAAATCAGTTATTCAAACTTTGGGAGATCCTGTAGCTGAAACAATGCCAGGATTATCCAAAGACCCAAATTCCAAAAGTCTCACGGGGACTCACACAGTCCCTTAGCTGTGAGCCCTTACAAAATAAAAAAATCAAGGCAATATCTAATATCAAAGAAGGAACATTCCAACCCCGATGGGCAGGATTTGTTTAGTAAGGAAATACAAGGCCATACCAAAACTAGAACCCAGCAGGGCAAATATCAAGTCCTATAGCACTTATGTCCACCTTCTGGGACACATGGTAGCATCATCAGGTCTTCAGGGAACTCGAGTACCCCTGTCCCTTATGTCCACCTTCTGGGACACATGGTAGCATCATCAGGTCTTCAGGGGACTCGAGTATCCCTGTCCCTGTGCACCTGGTGATTTCACATACAGGGGCTGGCTACATAGTACCAGATTTCTTTTGCCCATATCACATATCCTGATGATCCAACATCTTGAAGTAACTATTACAAATTGGTCTTCGCCTTCACAGAGCTAGCCTGCAGTAAATATAGTCCTGCCACACACTTTCTGAGCTCAGAGCATTTCAAATAGGATAGTTTCTTATTAATCCTGTAATAGTTTCTTAACTTGGACTTTTTAAAAGAAAATCTGGAGCCTTGGCACAAGCATCCATGATCCAATAACTCTTACATGCCTGCAAAGCTAATGCTACATGGATGAAACCAATCCTGCTGCCAACTCAAAATGTACCTGGGCCCCCTTGTGCCATTGTTTCTGTGGAAGCTTCTGAGAATCTGCATGAATGAGCCTGGGAATATTCCCCTAAGCGACCTGCTCAAGCACAGTGCCCTAAAAGCATCATTCTATAAAGGTAGTCCCTTTTTTAAGTATTGTCTTATCAAATTAATTTCAATCATTACACATTGAAGCCTTTGGTGAGTGAGGTCTTACCCTCAAGGTAACATTTCTATTGTCCCAGTATAAAATGCTCTGGCCCTTTGATTATACCAACCTCCTTAGCAATCATGACTGGCATGCCATAGCTGCTTTGTCTGCAATTCTAAATTTTAAATGAGTTCATATTCCTTTCCTCAATGAATTCTACATTTTTCACATCTTTTGCTTCCAACTTTTTGTTCTGAATCCTCACTATAAATCCGACTACAAGCAATGAGCAATAACCTATCATGATACTATTAGGAATTGGGGTCTCTGGGAGGTAATTAAGAGCTGACACTCTTGAATCAACAAATTCTCTTCACCAAGGGCCCCAAAATGTTCTATCCTATCTCAGATGTCCCACCTCTAGAGCTTTGAAAGGTAACCCCCTTTGTAACCATTATTTTTAAACTATCACTCTATGAACCAGTGAAATGAGCAACCCAAGTGAACCAACAACCGTGTGAAATTCAGAGGGTTGGCCATGTGCCCATCTTTTATGCAAACTGTTACTTCCTTGAAAGCATGGATCTATCTTCATCCATCTCTATCCTCCCACTCAATACAGAGCAACTGCCACCGTCAGAGGCACTGACAGAAGACAGTTAACTCAGGATGTGTGTGGAATATGTGTTAGGACATAATCTGATACACAAAACCAAAATTCAGCTAAAAAATAACCTATCTAAAACCATATAAAAGATATCGTTTTTGACAGCCATCAGTTATCTATACTAAATGGTCAGCCCTGAATACAACACATATGGGTAACATTATACAGACCGACCAGCTATAGTTATATATATATATATATATATATATATATATATGTATATATATATATATATGCATGTAACAACAATTAATAAAAAAGGATGTGAATTATTTGAAAGATAGGAAAGGGCTATAAGGGAGGTCTTGGAGGAAAGAAAGGAAAAGAAAATTTATGGTGTTACATCTCTGAAATAAAAAATAAATTAAAAAGACATGTTTTCACATATTAACATATTAAAATATGCTAAAAATACTTAAAATGTAAACTATATTTCTAAAATAAATAAGATCAATTCTTCTTGAAAAAATCATGCAATGACTTAAACAACTTTTTAAAACCAAAGCTTGTGCGAGAGTCAAAAGATAATTTGCAGAAGTCAGTTCTTTCTTCCCATCATACGGGTTTAGGGATAGAACATAGATCATCAGATTTTACTCACTCAACCATTTTGCAGGTCCTTAAACTACTCTGAACAGTAGTTTAAATTACTGCTGTATTCCATAAAAGAATAATTGTTTTAGACAGTGTGCCCCATGCAGCATGTTCTCAAATTGTAGTGCATTTAGGGGGGGTGTGTGCGCGTGCATGATGTGTGTGTGTGTGTGTGTGTGCGCGTGTGTGCGTATGTGTGCGTGTGCGTGCTTTTGTGTGTGTGTGTGCGTGTGTGGCGTGTGTGTGTGTGCACGTGAGTGATGTGTGTATGTGTGCGTACGTGTGTGTGTGTGCGTGATGTGTGTGTGTGCGTGCATGTGTGTGTGTGTGTGCGTGTGTGTGCGTGTGTGTGTGGTCTGTATGTGTTCTGTCCTACACGTACCACTGTGAAGTTGTTAGAGTTCATTCCTCAGAATATGAATGTGTCTGCCAATAGTAATCACTCCCTGTATTTAATACCCTTTATTTGTTGAGCATTTATGAACCAGCACTGTCCTGGGCATTTTATTTATTGTATTCTACTTAACTCTGACAAATTTCTGAAAGCAGAGAATTGGTTCTGGCTCCTTGGAGCTCTTTTCTTGTTTTTATTGACATGTTCCTCATGAGAAAACCTTGATAGTTTGTTTTTTATGTTTGGACTATAACTAAATTGAATGATCATCTCCTCTTCAGAAAACTCTGTCCCAGTGACTTTAGTTCAGACTGCATGATTACAATAAATATACATAACTCACAGTCCCTTATTTTCTCATGTAGTTTTGAAAACAACACATAATTGGGGTTGATAATACCTCTACAAAGCAGGCTGTGATATCTATATCAGATGAAGTTTTTTTTTAAAAAAAAAAAAACAAGGTTGAGAAAAGAACAAAGAAAGATGTTTATAAAACTAGAAAATTAGGTCTATCTGCCCTATGCTTCAGAACCACAAGTACTGGGTAGAATTTTGAGAAAGTATATGCTTTATTTGATCTTAGGAAGAACTGCAACAGTTAGAAGATTCCTGTTATGGAAACAATAAACTATACAATACTATACTATTAAAAGACCCAGGCACTAACCATATGGCTACAACCTTGCTAATACTTCCTGCCAAGAACCTAATTAAATCTAGAGCTTATCCAGACCCTTCAGCATATAGGCCCACTATGAATTTGTTGAAATCATTATTTCTATCTTGTTATCTACTTTTCCAATTTTCACCTTAGCCTTGTGGGCTTCAACTTGAACCTATCCCACCTACTTCCTCTGAGTCTAAGTGAATATGTCTAGCCTTTGCCTTGACCTGCAGATGACATTTAACCAACCTGATCACATCTTTGTAAAGGTCGAAAGACTCCAGACGAAGATGGGTGAAGCTCAGATAAATGCTACAAGACATTCTGCATTGGATAAGTCCTTAGACTCTTAGGTCAGTCACATTTCTCAAAATTCTTGACACCTCATGATAGTCCTAGAAGAAAATGCATGGGGAGCATAGATTGTAGAGGAAGAAAAAACTGAGTTTGAATTCTTAGTCTTCTATTACATTGTGAAAGATAGAAAATCATAGAATGACCTAAATGGGATTATTGAAAGAAAGAATTCAAACAGTGTACATAACTTGTCATAGAGTTAAAATGTTTAATAAATGTTAACTGCTCATAAAAGTGTTAATATTAGGCCAGTAGCAACTGTGATTGTAATAATTTAATCACAAGGAAAAAGAAGAATTAATGAAAATCTGATCTTGTTCTATTATGGTTTATGAACTGAGTTGAAGAATATAATAGACCATTTGTACAGTATATGGGGCATTGTGAAAATTATGTAATATTTCTGCACTCTAGTTTATTCATTTATAAAACAACAATAAGAGGCTAATGACTATTATGATAATTAAATGAGAATGCATATAAAGTGTTCAGACAATATCCTGAAATATAAGAATTACATTAGGATGAGCTCTTATCAAATATGCTAACACTTACATTAGTCAGGGTTCTCCAGAAAAATAAAACTAACATGAAATAGGGATGCATTTCTCGATCAATCAATGGACTGATGGGTATATGGGCTAATTGATTGGTGTATGGGTTGGGTGGGTGGGTGGATGGGTGGATAGATGGATATTTAGAAATTAGTTCTTGTAATTGTTGAAACTAACAAGTCAAAATCTGTAGAGCAGGTTGACAGTCTGAAAATGTGTTGGAATCATATTCTAGTCTCAAGCAGAATTCCTTGTTTGGACAACTGGTTTTGTTCTTAATAAAACAACTTTCTCTTAAGTAAATAAGATATAGTAATTTATATGCTAAGTCATAATCTTGCGCTATTTATTGCTAATCTTAGCTACATACCTACATATTAGTCATAGTTTCAAACAGGTATTATCTGTGAGAATTCATAAATTATTTAAATAATAGTATATTAAGGTGAATTCACAAGCCCCCAGGCCCTAGAATTACTTTGATTCATTTAATCCTATAATGCCTTGCACACATCAAGTAACAGCCTTCAGTTAAAGACATCTGATTATAAATGATGTCCAACATAACTTTAGAGCAACACTTTGCTTGTCCACTTAAGTAACAGGGAGGCTACAGCCTAGCCAAGTTTGCACACAAGACTGTAGTACTCTTAAGACATCACGTGAAATTGACTTAATATTATAGACTAGCTTTAAGACATTAACTAATCATATCTATTTATATTTAGAGCTGACTCTGACAAACTATATTAAATAAAATTCAGGGTTCCTGTTATTGATATATTTGATAATATAAAAAAATTTATTTATTTTTTAATCAGGCTGTTGAAGATAACCACAAAAGACTTTGAAATAAAACAGCTTTCTTTTAAGTAAATAAGATATGGTCATTCATATATTAAGTAATAACATATAAATCTTGTGTTATTTATTGTCAGTCTTACCTACATACCTACATATTAGTCGTAGTTACAAACATGTATAATCTGTGAAAATTCATAAAGCATTTAGCTAATAGTCCATTAAAGTGAATTATCAAGATCCCAAGCCCTAGAACTACTTAGATTCAGGATCTGCAAGGAAGGAAGGACAGAGAACTACATCACATCACTTCATCTCAAAGTTTTCCCATATTCTACCTCTTAAATATGTATATGACAAAGCAAGGTGTGTGCTGACCGAGATGGTTCATTTCTGTACGTCTAACAGATTGCTTCAGAATCTTACATGGGATTAGCTATCTTTGCTTTGGGTCCACCAGGATATCTTAAGACAGGTTTACAGAACAGTATTATGCACTATACTTTAACAAAACAGCATATCATTTTCTGGCATAAAGAAAAAATAGCCAATCATCTGTTCCATTAGCATTCACTGAATGCTGACTGCCTGCAGCACACTGCGGCTCCATGACCGACTCTGATACTTGCTGTCAAGTCTCTCACCACTACACGGGTAAAATACTTGGGCATCTTATTTCCACACAGTGTGATGAAAACTGCAACAGATGCCCTGGGTAGCCTGGAAAGAAGAATCTGTCTACTTATTATTAGGAAAAATCTTAATTGACAAGTAGAATCTTTTTTAAAAAATTAGCTAAAATATGTTAAGGAGATAAAACAATGCTCAGTAATCACTGAGGATTCATAGGTAGTTTTTATATTTGGCTAAAGGTTATTAGCTTGAGAGAGTCTGTTGTGAAGGCAAGGCAGAAGCCTGCTACTTATAACATATCTATGACTATGTGTGATAGAACATGACTGTAATCCAAGCATTAGAGAGACTGGTGCAGAATGATCACAAGTTCAAGGTCAACCGAAGCTACATAGTGACACCCATGACATTGCAGGGTACATAAGGACATCATCCTCTTTCAAAACAAATGTTTAAAATGCAAACAATGTTCTATGGATCTGGAGAGATAGATCAGCAGTTAAGAGGACGTACAAACTCAATTTTATTTTCAGCATCCACATCAGGTGATGTACAACAACCTAAAACTCTAGTTTCAGGGGATTATACACCCTCATCTGAACACCATGGACATGGATATAATGTACACATGTGTGTGCGCACACACACATGCACACACACACCTTGTACATACATAAAGTTTTTAATTAAAATAATATTCTATAAAAGCCTTTTATTGAAAATAAGATAAAACTGCAAAGAGATGTTTCAAAGGTAGTATTAACATTGATGGTATTTCATGCTTGTATTTATACCATCTCAATCAGAGAGCAATTGATATCCGCTCTCATATTTAAGTCCACTATGAACATAATCTCTTTTTGTTAGACTTGAATGATATGAATTAGAAAACTAAAGCATTCTTTCCATTTTTGAGGACTGTACTGAAATATCTAGCTTGAGCACTACAACAAAGATCTTTACTATAAATTGCTGGTAGTAAATGGTAAGTCAACCTCAGCTTCAGAGAGGTCAAATACATCTTTGGGAAGGACCTGCAGGCTACCTGGGTCATCCTAAAATAAGAGTTGTCCTTTATTTTACAAGTTAGTTTGAGTTATTTTATAAATTTAATGTAATTTTATTTTTTATATAAATCTGTAGTATTCTTGAGGAATTACACTTCACAGAGGGAAAACTCACCATTCATTATCCTCAAGAAAAGAAATACAGCTCTCCAGGTACCTCGCTGAATATTTCCTGGTTTGACAGCCTACTAATTAATCTCCCTGCCACCAGTATATGTCTGTAGTCTATCATGCATAATGCTGGCTTCTGAGATTTCTTCGGCAGAGTCGATGATACCACATTTTTTCATTACATCCTCTAAAGAAAGAGCCTGAACTCCACAGTCTTACCTCAATCAAACTCTTCTACTTCCCTGGGTACAGTCGCCTGTTTGTCTGAATTCCACTCTCCAGTAGTTGTGCAAAGCTTTTCCCACATCTTTCAGGGAGGTATCAAGCATTAGGCCCGTGTCTACTTGTGCCTGATACACTGTTTTTTACTATGTATCTTGACCCAGTCCTTCGACACTTTTAAGCCTTAGTTTCATCTTCTATAAACTACTTATATTTATGTACTCATACAAATTCTACTTAAAAGAGAAAGAGTAGCCAATAAAATATCTACCTAGCTAGATCACTCTAGAGTCCAAAATAATGCCTGAAAGGTGCCTAGTCGAGTCTTCCTTTATAAATTAGTAGGTTTTATTAGTATCCTGCCTTTGCTCACATACTTGCCTCTACCTGAAATGCCTGGTTCTCCAATCCTCAATCTTAGAGTATTAGTTGACCTTACTTTAGTCACTGTTAGCAAAATCATCAAGAAAATAGTTAGGATCTAAACCGTGTACTCCAAGATTGAAGCCACAGAGAGTCAAATAGAAGGTCTGCCTTGAAGAGAACTGGCCAGGTGCTAGGGAAGGCGTTCCCAGGGCCACTTTTGCATAAGAACCAGTGGTTACAAAGACAGAGGGCAGCTTAGAGAAGAAACAGAAAAATGAATTATTCAAAGCACTAAGGGATAAGGGGAGGGAAAGAAGGGAAGAGGGACAGAGAAAAGAAGGATGCTGCTAAAGGGAACAGAAGAAGAGACAGTTGCATTATTCTCATGAGGGCTCTTTTCTGCATCTCTTGCTAGGTGGGTATAATAGAACTGTACTAACAACTAAAGCTCAGGTTTGAAACTCTTTGTTGCCATTTATATTCCCTCTCTGACTATGCCTCTTCTCACTACTCCCTAACTGTCTGAATTCCAGTTTGTCAGCAATTAGTCACCTGCCATGACCTACATTCCCCAAAATACTGCAAATAATGCTAGGCAAATAGTTACTCTTCCTGTCTTTCTTCTCCAACAATCAAAAAGATTCCGAATTAAAGCCTTGCTTCTATGAAAGTGTCCATATGGAGTACTGGCAAGCATACTCAGTGCTACCAACAGATGGTATATCATCCTACAGCAGCCTGCATGGGTTTAAAGGGGCTACCCAGTTTCCCTTGGCATTCTCCAGCCGCACCAAAATATCCACAGCTTCAGACACCACCAATAGGCCAAAGAGAGGGTATCTCCGTACTCTATAGATATGTTGATGGGACTTTCATCTGCAGATAATTTCTCTTTGCAAAATACGGTCTCATTCATTATCAGATTCAAATTCCCAAATCAGAGTCACAAAATTGTTGGGAGAGTATCAATTACATTCTAATATAATGTAGTTTTAAGAAATTCTTTTCTCCCAAGCTTGTTAAAGTATCTGTAAGTTGTCATTTGCGTCACCTGAACATGTCATCTCATTTCTATTTACTGGCAAAGAAAGTGATAGTTCTGGAGATGAGAAAGAGCTTTCCATGAGCTCTTGATGGATACAGGCACCGTTTTGGAAGGTTTACCGGCTTCAGGGGCTGTGCTAGGCCCCCGCATAGTTACCGATCCTTCTCATCAGTCTCATACTGTTATTATTATTTTGACGCTTTATAAGTAAGAGACTTGAAGTTCAGAGATTAAATAATTTATCCGTAGCCACATAAATGGCAAAAGGCAAACCGAGATCCAAACACAAGACTCCCAGATGACTCTTGATGGCTCTTCTGTGCCAACTTGCCTCCTTTATGGTGTCCAAAGTGATGCTAAATGCCAGTTCAGGGGTTGCTCAGCAATATAAAAATGCTTTCTTTTACTACATTATAAATGCAGAGTTTAGCTCAGCAGCTCAAGCTCAGTGGAAGAAAACAAATTTATATATTATGCTTTTAAATATATATAGTTTTTTTTGATAGTCAATCCTTTTATTGGTAAACCCAGTGAATCTTGGTGAGTCCCCTTGGTCCCTGCTGTATTAGGACATCTCTGTCCTGTGGATGGACATTGAGGAGACCCTCATGTCCCATGGATCCCTGTATGCTGATTAATACTTTGGAAACCTTTTCAATTTCTTTTTTTTTTAGTTGTCATTTTTTTTTAAAGTAATTTTATTAAATTATAAAAGTTTTCATTTCCGCCCCTCTTCCCAACACCCTCCCACTCCCCCCCCTCCCTCTCCTCCTCTCTCTTTGTCCCTAAGGGCAGTCAGGGTTTCCAGCCCTGTGGGAAGTTCAAGTTTGTCCCCCCTCCCTCCAGGTCCAGGAAGGTGAGTATCCAAACAGACTGGATCCCAAAAATCCAGTATATGCAGAGGAAACTAGTCCCAGTGTCATTGTCCATGGCTTCTCAGAAAGACTCCGGGCCAGCCACATTCAGAGAATCCGGCCACATTCAGAGAATCTGGTTGGATCACGTGCTCGATCAGTCGCATTCCAACTGCCCTTGGTAAACTCTCATTAGATCCGACCCCTTGTATCAGTGGGTGATAGCATCCCTCGCAGTCCTTCGTCATTTTCTTCGTCCTTCTGCTCCTCAATTGGACCTTGGGGGGCTCAGTCCGGTGCTCCAATGTGGGTCTCCGTCTGTATCGCCATCCATCGCCAAATGAAGGATCTATGGTGATAAGCAAAATATTCATCAGTATGGTTATGGGCCAAGGCCGGTTCAGGCACCCTCTCCTCTGTCCAGAGAACAATCTGGGGATCTCTCCTTGGACCTGGGATCCCATATATAATCAAGTTTCCTATAAACCCTAAAATGACTCCCTTAGTTGAAATATATTCTTCCCTGATCCCATATTCATCCTTCCTCCCTTCCCCCTATCCCGGTCAACCGAGCTTTCTCCATTCCTCCCCTACTCCCTTCTCTCTAACCCTCTCCCCTTCCAACAACCCTCCCACACCCCCCCATGCACCCAAGGTTACCTGGGACTCTTGACTATTTCCTACCTCCTGGCGGATAGCTAAATAATCTTCATCAGGATCGTCTTCTTATTTAGCTTCTCTAGGATCACGAATAATAGGCTCAAAGACCTTTAAATTATGGTTAGAATCCACTTATGAGTGAATACATACCGTGTTCCCCTTTTTGGGTCTGGCTTACCTCACTCAGTAAAGCGTTTTCTATGTCCATCCATTTGCATGCAAAATTCAAGATGTCATTATTTTTTACCGCTGAGTAAAACTCTAATGTGTATATGTCCCACACCTTTTTTAACCATTCTTCTATTGAGGGGCACCTAGGCTGTTTCCAGGTTCTGGCTATTACAAATAGTGCTGTTATGAACATAGTTGAACAAATGCTTTTGTAGTATGCTAGGGAATCTCTAGGGTATATTCCCAAGAGTGGAATTGCTGGGTCCTGAGGGAGGTTGACTCCCAGTTTCCTGAGAAACCGCCACACTGATTTCCACAGTGGCTGCACAAGTTTGCATTCCCACCAACAATGGATGAGTGTTCCCCTCTCCCCACATCCTCTCCAGCATAGGCTATCATTGGTGTTTTTGACTTTAGCTATTCTGACAGGTGTAAGATGGTATCTCAAAGTGGTTTTGATTTGCATTTCCCTGATTGCTAAGGAGGTTGAGCATGACCTTAAGTGTCTTCTGGCCATTCGAAGTTCATCTGTTGTGAATTCTCTGTTCAGTTCAGTACCCCATTTTTTAATTGGGTTAATTAGAGTTTTAGTGCCTAGTTTCATGAGTTCTTTGTATATTTTGGAGATCAGACCTTTGTCTGATGAGGGGTTGGTGAAGATCTTCTCCCAGTCAGAAGGCAGCCTTTTTGTCTTACTGACAGTGTCCTTTGCTTTACAGAAGCTTCTCAGTTTCAGTAGATCCCATTTATTCATTGTTTCTTTTATTGTCTGTGCTGCTGGGTTCCTACTTAGGAAGAGGCCTCCTGTGCCTATATCTTGTAGACTACTTCCCACTTTCTCTTCTATCAGGTTCAAAGTGGACAGATTAATGTTGATGTCTTTAATCCATTTGGACCTGAGTTTTGTGCATGGTGATAGGTATGGATCTACTTTCATCCTTCTACAGGTTGACATCCAGTTATGCCAGCACCATTTGTTAAAGATGCTTTCCTTCTTCCATTGTATACCTTTAGCTCCCTTGTCAAAAATTAGGTGCTCATAGGTTTGTGGGTTAATATCCGGGTCTTCTATTCGATTCCAAAGGTCGATCTCTCTGTTCTTATGCCAATACCAAGCTGTTTTCAATACTGTAGCTCTGTAATAGAGTTTGAAGTCAGGGATGGTAATGCCTCCTGAAGTTCCTTTATTGTATAAGATTGTTTTGGCTATCCTGGGTTTTTTGTTTTTCCAAATAAACTTGATTATTGTTTTCTCAAGGTCTGTGAAGAAGTTTGATGGGATTTTGATGGGGATTGCATTGAATCTATAGATTGCTTTTGGTAGAATTGCCATTTTTACTATGTTGATCCTCCCAATCCAAGAACAAGGGAGATCTTTCCATTTTCTGGTATCCTCCTCAATTTCTTTCTTCAAAGACTTAAAGTTCTTGTCAAATAGGTCTTTCACTTCCTTGGTTAGAGTAACCCCAAGATATTTTATGCTATTTGTGGATATCGTGAAAGGTGATGTTTCTCTGATTTCCCTCTCTGCTTCTTTATCCTTTGTGTATAGGAGGGCCACTGATTTTTTGGAGTTGATCTTGTATCCTGCCACGTTACTAAAGGTGTTTATCAGCTGTAGGAGTTCTTTGGTAGAGTTTTTGGGGTCACTTATGTACACTAACATATCGTCAGCAAATAACGAAAGTTTAACTTCATCCTTTCCAATTCGAATCCCCTTGATCTCCTTATGTTGTCTTATTGCTATTGCTAGAACTTCAAGCACTATATTGAAGAGGTATGGAGAGAGTGGACAGCCTTGTCGTGTTCCTGATTTTAGTGGAAAGGCTTTGAGTTTCTCTCCATTCAATTTGATGTTAGCTGTCGGCTTGCTGTATATTGCTTTTATTATATTTAGGTATGATCCTTGTATCCCCAGTCTCTCCAACACCTTTATCATAAATGGGTGTTGAATTTTGTCAAATGCTTTTTCAGCATCCAATGAAATGATCATATGGTTTTTTTCTTTCAGTTTATTTATATGATGGATTACATTGATAGATTTGCCTATGTTGAACCAGTCCTGCATCTCTGGGATGAAGCCTACTTGATCATAATGGATAATTTTTCTAATGTGTTCCTGGATTCGGTTTGCCAGGATTTTATTGAGAATTTTCGCGTCGATGTTCATGAGTGAGATTGGCCTGTAATTCTCTTTCTTGGTTGTGTCTTTATGTGGTTTTGGTATTAAGGTAACTGTAGCTTCATAAAAGGAGTTTGGCAATGACTCTTCTGTTTCTATATTATGGAATACATTAAGGAGTATAGGAATTAGCTCTTCCTGGAAGTTCTGGTAGAATTCTGCATTGAAACCATCTGGTCCTGGGCTTTTTTTGGCAGGGAGATTTCTGATAACAGCTTCTAATTCTTCACGACTAACAGGTCTATTTAGATTGTTCACCTGTTCTTGGTTCAACTTTGGTATATGGTACTTATCTAAAAAAATGTCCATTTCTTTTACATTTTCCAACTTTGTGGCATATAAACTTTCGTAGTAAGATCTAATGATTCTCTGAATTTCCTCTGTGTCTGTGGTTATGTCCCCCTTTTCATTTCTGATCCTATTAATTTGCATGTGCTCTCTCTGCCATTTGATTTGTTTGGATAGGGGTTTGTCAATCTTGTTGATTTTCTCCAAGAACCAGCTTTTTGATTCATTGATTCTTTGGATTGTTTTCTCTATTTCTATTTTGTTGATTTCAGCCCTCAGTTTGATTATTTCCAGTCTTCTACTCCTCCTGGGTGAATCAGCTTCTTTTTTTTCTAGAGCGTTCAAGTGTGCTGTTAGGTCTCCAATGTGTGCTTTCTCCGTTTTCTTTAATTGGGCACCTATTGCTATGAACTTTCCTCTTAGCACTGCTTTCATAGTGTCCCATAGGTTTGAGTATGTTGTGTCTTTGTTTTCATTAAATTCAAGGAAGACTTTAATTTCTTTCTTAATTTCGTCCTTGACCCAGGGGTGATTTAGTAGTTGACTGTTCAACTTCCATGAGTTTGTTGACTTCCTGGGGGTAGCATTGTTGTTGAATTCTAATTTTAATCCATGGTGATCTGCCAAGACACAGGTGGTTACTAATATTTTTTTGTATCTGTGGGAGTTTGCTTTGTTACCGAGTATGTGGTCAATCTTCGAGAAGGTTCCATGAACTGCAGAGAAGAAGGTATATTCTTTCCTATTTGGGTGGAGTGTTCTATATATGTCTGTTAAGTTCATTTGATTCAATACCTCCAATAAATCTCTTAATTCTCTGTTTGGTTTCTGTCTGATTGACCTGTCCATTGGTGAGAGAGGAGTGTTGAAGTCTCCTACTATTAGCGTGTGTGGTTTGATGACTGCCTTGAGTTCTAGAAGAGTTTCTTTTACATATGTGGGTGCCTTTACATTAGGGGCATAGATATTCAGGATTGAGACTTCTTCCTGATGAGTTGTTCCTGTTATGAGTATGAAATGTCCATCTCCATCTCTTCTGATTGATTTTAGTTTGAAGTCGATTTTGTTAGATATTAGAATGGCCACGCCCGCTTGTTTCTTAGGTCCATTTGCTTGGAAAACCTTTTCCCAACCCTTTACTCTGAGTAGGTGTCTGTCTTTGTGGTTGAGGTGTGTTTCTTGTAAACAGCAGAATGTTGGATCCTGTTTTCGTATCCAATCTCTAAGTCTGTGCCTCTTTATAGGTGAATTGAGTCCATTGATATTAAGAGATACTAATGACCATTGGTTGTTGACTCCAGTCATTTTTTGGGGGGGTAATAGGGTGTATGTGTTTTCCTTCTTTGAATTGTGCTAGTGAAGGGTCGCTAGATGTCTGAATTATTGTAGTCAGTGTTGGCAATGTTGGATTCCTTGGGATGTAATTTTCCTTCTAGTATTCTCTGTAAGGCTGGATTAGTAGTTACATATTGTTTAAATTTGTTTTTATCCTGGAATATTTTGTTTTCTCCGTTGATAGTGAACGAAAGCTTGGCTGGGTAAAGTAGTCTGGGCTTGCATCCATGGTCCCTTAATTTCTGCAGTACCTCTATCCAGGACCTTCTGGCTATCATGGTTTCTATAGAGAAGTCTGGTGTAAGTCTGATAGGTTTACCTTTATAGGTTACTTGACCTTTTTCCTTTGCAGCTCTTAATATCCTTTCTTTAATCTGACTGCTTTGTGTTTTGATTATTATATGGCGAGGGGATGTTTTTTTCTGATCCAGTCTATTCGGTGTTCTGTATGCTTCTTGCACCTTCATAGGAATATCCCTCTTTAGGATGGGAAAGTTTTCTTCTATAATTTTGTTGAATATATCTTCTGGACCTTTGATCTGCAATTCTTCTCCTTCTTCTACTCCCATTATTCTTAGATTTGGTTTTTTTATTATGTCCCATATTTTCTGAATGTTTTGTGATGAGAATTTGTTGGATTTGCTGTTTTCTTTGGTCAGGGCATTTATTTTCTCTATGGTGTCTTCATAATCTGAGATTCGTTCTTCTATCTCTTGTATTCTATTGGTTAAGCTTGATTCTGTAGTCTCCATTCGTTTACCTAGATTTTCCATATCCAGCCGGCCCTCGGTTTGTGTTTTCTTCACTGCCTCCATTTCAGTTTTCAATTCTTGAACTGATTCCATTACCTGTTTGATTGCTTTTTCTTGGTTTCCCAGGGTATCATTTACGAATTTACTCATTTCTTCAAACTTTTTGTTATATTTGTCTTCCATTTCTTTAAGTGAGTTATTCATACCCTGTTTAAGAGACTCTATTGTTTTCATAATGACACTGTTTTCCACTTCTTCTGGAATAGTGCGTTCAAGTCCTTCTGTCGTAAGATCGCTGGGATCTGGTGTTTTCGTGTTGTTTTTCAGATTGTTGGAGGAATTCTTGCCTTGGCGCCTGCCCATCTCTTCCTTCAGATGCTTTCCAATGGCTCTTCCCTCCGCTGGGTCTTCTTCTACTGGATTAGTGTCCCTTGCTATCCAGGAATCACTTTGCCTGCAGTCTTAGCTAGCTGCAGGCAGGCTATTAGAACAAAGGGACTTCCTTCCCTTTGCACTCACCACCTGTCCTGACCCGCGGTGCCCACCCCGGCTGAGATGGAGGAATTTAAGCCCCGAAAAAGGGAGAGAGGAGGGGAGGGGTTCGAGGCCGAACGCTGGGATGGCGTAACAGGAGAGAGGGATTAGCTGGGGGAAGCTGCCCCTTTGGAGTAGCCAGGGAGATAAGGATGGCGGGAATATTGTGTGTTCCCTAACCGGTCAACACACTTACCCCTCCACAGGATCAGAGCCCCTCGCTGGTCCAATATATATAGTTTTTATAAATATAAATATAGCAATATATATCATAAAAATAGAAAGAGAGGCTTGGATGAAACTAACCATAATTAGGAGTCGGAAACTGGTTAATGTAATGAAATCAGAGGGGGTCGTGTGCTCAAAGTAGAACAGTATGGAGAGAAAAATGAATCATTCATGCCACAGAAAAAGCACCCAAAGAAAGCCAACAAAAATCAAATCTTGGATTGAATATTTTTCTTAAAATGTTTTAAAATGAAGTGTTTCTTGGTTGTCTTCCTAAAATAAGATAGAGTGGTTTGCATCTCCTTTCAAAACACCGCCATCATCAGCACAGTCCAGAAAGTCTCTACTCTGATTCTGCTACTGCCCTCTTGTGGTACCAATGGCATATTGCAGGTTAAAATCCTAACTTGAAAAGCGGGCAGGGGTAGAAATCTCAAATAAAACAGAGTTTAAACTGCAAAGGTAGAATTTTATGCTATGCATATTGAAGGGCTGAAATGACAGATCTCTTTCCGCTGGGCATTTGAGATTAAATCCCAAGACCCAGTAGGTGATACATATTTAAGATCTTTACAGGCTAAATACAAAAAGGAAATGGATCTGTTTTTGTTTACTTGTTTCTTTCTTTGTTTGTTTTGAGATAAGAAAATCTGAAATGTTTTATTTCACACACTTCAAGATTATGCACTATTTAAAAGCCATTTGGCTTTGAGAACCCATCTGATTTCATTTCAAAAGTAAAAGAAATCATGAGACTGCACACATCAGAGACACCACAGTATCAGAAGTAATAGTTTCTTCACTCTGGCTGCTGATCCCAATACACACTAAACACAATGAAACTGGAAATAAACACATGGACACTAATAACAAGAAAACCAGACCTAGAAAATCAAATGTTCTCTGATTTCTAAAACCCAGAGATTCTGTGTGCCTTTCGGGCAGTTGAGAACAAGACATTCCTATACTCAGAAGCTTCCTTTGGTTTCTCAATTCTGTCAGAGGAAAACTCTCCCCAAAGTGTCTAAGGTGGTGCATTATCCAGGCCCCTTGCCCTGCTCACATCAACTTCTGCTTTTCTTCCTCATGCTTGCTCATTCAGCTGCATTCAAATAGACCCACCCTGTTATTTCTTATTTTAATTTATATTTAGTGGGATGTGTGTGTGTGTGTGTGTGTGTGTGTGTGTGTGTGTGTTTCAGAGGACAATTTGTCCCTCTCTCCTCCCCCTCCCCCATCCACTTTTTAGAGGGTGTAAGACCTCCCTTGAGGAGTCAACAAAGTCTGTATACTAAGTTGAGGCAGGACCAAACCCTTCCCCCTGTATCAAGGCTGAGCAAGATATCCCTCCATAGAAAGCAATCTCAGTGCTGGTGAGGCAGAGAGGAGGAGCCCTAACACTCCTGATCCAGCATTTATAGCTTAATTGGGCAGCTTCAGACCAATGAGAGGAGAGATCATGTAATAACGGAAGTGGGTGCTTTTCTTACAGATGATACCCAGGGGTGTCCTCTGGCTTCTGAGTGTGCACATTTATCATACTTACATAGGTACCCATGTACACATGCACACACACAGATACATCTCTTAAAAGAATATAAAATATACAAAGGGAGAAATAAATTTTTGTTCAATTTTTGTCTGTATCTAACCTGAAACATAATAGATTCTTAGTAAATATTGCTAAAATAAATTAATGAATGAATCACATTATCCACACTAAGACCTGAGATCTAATGAACCAGACAGGAAAGAATAGCTTTTGCAAACAATACTACGGAAAGGGAAACCCAACAATAAAGGTGAACAATTGAAGAAAGGGTATTTTATGAGGGTGGAAGGCAGTTAAGGGCACTGATGCTCAACAAGAGTAAAACAACACTAAGTCCTTCCTGCTGTAGGACCTTCTGGCAACCTGAAGGAGCTCCTCATTCTGCCTAACCCTGCTACTGAATAATTCCGCCCCCAGAAACGCTAACGTCACCAGAGCCATCTTCTTCACTGTAGATTATAAAGAACTGAGCAGAAAAGCTAACGCTTCTTACATTCTAAAAGTCTTTGCACTGATATGTGTGTGGGAGTGGAGGGAGGGAACAAAGAGGCAGCAGCTCTCTCTGTCTCCTCGGGAAGCAGTGAGGTGACAAGCCTGAGAGGTACCAAATAAGGATTTGAGCGAAGAAAGGAAGACAACCAATTAGAGCAATACAAGATTCATTCTAAGAATTTTCAGGTGCCTGACCTAGCTAGTGCTCTTCTTCACCTAACAGAAGAAAGGGTATGCAGAAATCCTTGTGGTAAGAAATAACACCTTGTATTTTGTATAATGGAAACAAAATAAACTGGTCATAATCACGTGAAAGTCACTTGAGTTTACAAGGATAAACCAAAAGATGACCATCTGTGGCTAGTCTAACCACGACCTTTCTTAAGTGCACAGTCAAAGTGTTTTGGTGGCAATCAGAGGAAGCTTTTATTGTTTCTTCTTCTTTAAAAAAGAAAAGGAAGGAAGAAAGGAAGGAAAAGAAAAGTCAATCTCAGAGAAAGTAAGAAAGCTTTCAGGCTGAGAGTGGTGACTGAAACGCTTAATCCCAGGACTCAGGAGACAGGGACAGCCTGTCTGTGAATTCCAGGTCAGCCTGCTCTACATAGCTAGTTCCAAGGTTACACATAGAGAAAGGTATGTTAGAAAGAGCCAAGAGCTGGAGATTAACACTTGTAACACATTGAGGACTGTGTCTAGAGCTTAAGTATAAAAACATAAGCATCATATAAATGCTTGCTTTAGGACTGTGTCTAAAGCTTAAGTATAAATGTATAAATATCATATAAATGCTTTCTTTAGGACTGCGTCTAGAGGCTAAGAATAACTGTATAATCGTCATATAAATGCTTGCTACTACTAACTACATTTCAAATCTCAGTCCTATAATAAGCATTGACTTATACACATATAAATTATGATAAAATTGTTCTAAAATAAATGAGATGCAGGCCTGTGATTTCAGCCATCTGGAGAAGTGAGCAGGAGGATCATAAATTCTATTTCATCCTGGGCAATGGAGCATAGTCAAGGTCAGCCTGGGGTTTACACTGATAGCCAGTGGGCTAGCTAATTTTATGCCAACTTAAAACAGGATGAAGACATCTGAAAAGAGAAAGCCTCAATTGAGAAAATGCTTTCATAAGATCAAGGTATAGGCAAATCTGTAGAGCATTTTCCTAATTAGTGATTGATGTGGGAGGGGCCCAGCCTATTGTAGATAGGGCCACCTTTGGGCCAATAGTCTTAGGTTCTATAAGAAAGCAGGCTAAGTAAGCCATGTGGAGTAAGCCAGTAAGCAGCACACTTCCATGGCCTTTGCCTCTGCTCCTGCCTTCAGGTTCCTGTCCTGACTTCCAGCAATGATGAACAGAGATATAGAAATGTAAGCCAAATAAACCCTTTCCTCACCAAGTTGTTTGGGTCATTACTATATCAATAATAGCCTAAATTAAGATATCTGGTCTCAAAAATAAACAAATTAGAAAACATGTAAATATGTTAAAATGTATGTACCCATATGTACTTGTACTTGGGTACGACAGAACAACCGCATCTTTACCCTTCTATTCTCTCCCCATGTCAACATTCACTTCCTAGTCAAACAAAAATAGTTGCTATTCCCCATTCACGTTTCCCTGAACTCAGCAATGACTTTCTCTCTGCCTAGATGCATTTTTCTTCATTTCTACACAATCCATTCATCTTTCAAAATAGTAACCAAAAAAAAAATGCTGAGTGTTACCGTGTGGTAAATTCTCATTAGTCACACCATACAGATGATCTCACATAATGGTGTAAAATCCATTTAAGGTAGGTATGATTATTCCTGTCACATCATTGAGAAATCTGAGGTTTAGAATGATTGACTAAATTATTCAAGGTGATTTAACATTAATGACTATTTCCTCAGATACATCTTTAAAAATCTAGACTCTCAATCAGAAAAAAAAAACTTTTTGAGGTCAATGGAAAAATAACTATTTAATTAGTGTTTTCTATCAACTGTGTCTAGCATAAACTTAAACAACACAGAGCAGCACAAACAGTAGACATTGGAAGACTTAATGGAGGAGTCATATCAGTAATCACTAGGACTCTACATACATTCTAGAAATATAGTTAGCTCTCCAGAGGTGAGCAAGAGAAAAAGGAAGAAGAAAAAGAATTAGAAGGAGAAGAAGGAGGAGGAGGCAGAGGAGGAGGAGGAGGAGGAGGAGGAGGAGGAGGAGGAGGAGGAGGAGGAGAAGGAGAAGAAGAAGAAGAAGAAGAAGAAGAACAACAACAACAACAACAACAACAACAATAACAACAACAACAACAACAAGAACAAGAAGAACAAGAAGAAGAACAAGAACAAGAAGAACAAGAAGAACAAGACGAAGAACAAAAGAAGAACAAGAAAAATTTTAAAAATGAAGTATCTATGGACAGCTCTCATAGAGCATTCAGATTTGTTCTTAGGAAAAATTGCTATTAGCCAATAATATACAAACACAGTAGACTATTCTAAGGTAAACTTGGTTTTAAAAATAGACAAAAACTCTTGTCCTTATGAAACTGCGTTCTATTTTAATGATTTTTATTATTTTATTTAATTAATATTTTTATTTATTTTACATACTGACTAGAGTTTTGCCTTCCTCCTCTCCTCCTGTTCCCTCCTCTGACTCCCATCTATTCCCTTCCTCATTCACTCCTCCTCTGTCTCCATTCTTATAAGCAAATAAACAAATACTTAATTCTTGTAAGAATGCCATTTTGGAGGAAGAAGTCTATCTAGGGGAGTTAAATAGTTTCTCCCTAGTCACAGTGTGAAGCCGAGAGAGATGGATTCAAACACAAAGCCTTGAAAAATCCTCACTTTTACTCACTAGGCCAAAATGGACTTGTTGGGTGGTGTCTTGCTATGAATAAAATCAAAACAACAAAAAATAATAGCACTGCTAGTCCAGAAAGAAGCTATTTTAGATTCAATGGGGCCAGAATCGCCGAAAGGCTTCATTAGAGATTTGAAAGAGACTAACATCTGAAGGTCGAAGCAAACACAATGATCCATGGTTTCATATCTTTGACTATCAGAGTAGACACTGGCAGAGCTAGACAGGAGGAGTGGAGGGTAGAGTAGCAGGATGTAGATCAGAGATGTTGGTGTCTCACTTTGCAGTGCTCTAGAGATGCTCTGAAGAATTCTGGTTTATTCCATGTGAAAAGGTGCTAGGAGATTTGGCCAAAGAATGACGTGATATGATTCACGTTTTCGTAGAAGTGCTGAAGACCTCACTACTGTGGACCATCTGGAATGTATGTGCCCTATTGGAAAATAGAGCAACTTAAATTATCTTTACTTCTATTGGGGGTCAAAGTGCCTGTTACAAAATCCTCACTTGTTTCCCAGTCGTTTCTGACATGTTTTATAAGAAATGATAGGACAGAAATACAACTTCACAGTCAAAACTGTCAAAGAGCTATTGGGTAGGGCTGGTGGGGGTGGGCAATGAATACTGCATCTTTGTCAAGTATCTTTAAAAAACTTTTGTGCAACTCAGAGTTCACTTTATTGGTTATTTTGTTGTTATTATTTTAGAACTGGATAAAGGTTATTGATTATCCTTTTATCCTCGCAGCAAATTCTTTTAGAGAGAGATATATTAAAATTCACAATGTACAGTATTTGCTACTCTCGAGACACCAAAATGCATCTGCATCTGAAAGGAAAAGGACTGTGTGGGTGATTAATGTTTTTACTGTTGTTCCTTCTGTCTCATATTAATGGGATTCCTGTGCCTATCATGTCTTACCCTGACCATCCTGCAGTTGGATTGCTAAATGGGAAACATCGCAACCTCAAGAAAGCACAGGAACAGAAATCAGAGATATCATATGCCAGTTTTCAAATATAAAAGCTATAGTGCAAAGGAAAACTAGGGAGAGCCATAAGAACATGAACTCAGATGGAATCACTCCCTGAAATGGAAAATAAAACTAGACTTAAAGAGAGAAAAACAAATATAAAGGGATTTAAAAGATGGGGGGTACAGGATTTCTGATGAGAATCTCCTCAATGTCTAGCTAGCTTCCTCCAACTCTAACCTCTTTGAGGGGTCGTAGGCATGGATAGGGTCCAGGAGAATAGAGCAGTGGGGAGGGGATGCTAGGCAAAGTTAACCTCGTAAGGTCCTGCTATACCACAGAATGTCAAGGAAGCAAGCAAATGCTCATTTTGCTCTTCATTTTAACCTGTGTAGTCTCAAAAATCCACAGATGGGTAGTTTGCTAAAAAGCAAAATCTCTGTGATTCAAAAAAGGAGAAGCATATGGTGGTTTGTACACTATCTCTGGAAAGAAGGTGATGACACATGATTTTAACATCAAATATCAATGTAAAAGAGTATGACTTCCAAAGTTCAGAGAGGAGATGTCCAAGCAAGAATTATATCATTTTGATATTATGACCATTTAGCACAATAACAGAATTCTGTTGTCCCCTAGGGCCTACGACCTGTATAGACACAAGTTTTGGGCCTTCTTAATGGTGCCAAGTATGGATTCAATTTCACGAGCAAGCCTTAGAGCCAATCAAAAAGCAGTTCATTGCTCACATTACAATTGCATCACTACTGAATCTGTCAGTGCACTGTGTTCTGCCATCATTATTGTAACTTGTAGCACTAACACCTGGGTGAGATGGAGGATCAACTTCCTCCTATGGTAGTGCGCATAATACCTTCCCGTCCCATGAAAGCTAGCAGGCAGGAATGGAACTTCCATGTGAACACCAGCTTGATTTCTCCACATTATGTGGCTCAAGCATAGGGTGTCTTCAGTGATAGGATCTTATTGTCAAGTTCTGAGAGCAGTCAAGAGTATGAGCAACAGCCAGTAATGACCCCCATTGGCCAACAACCCAAAAAGAGGTAACTGATTCCTGGTACCGGGATTTTGCTAATATGAAATGTGTGTGTATATACATATGTACATATATCCATTGATCATAGAATCTTACAACCCTTATCAAAGTAGCTTCTCCTTGAAGGAAGGAGAAAGACCCCCAACTGGTAAAAACACAAGAATAAGTGACTGGAGTATTGAACCTTAAATGAGACATCCATACCACACACACTCCCATGCTAGGCTCAGAGATCTTTGTGGAAGAAGGGATTTAGAATATAAGAGCCAGAGGTGATCAATATCATCAAGGCAAAGATGTTTTCCAACAACAGGGTAGATTCACATGTGAATTCTCCAAGATTATGATAGCATGCACAAGACTGTGTAAGCTCCATCAGACAAATTCCAAGCATAGAGTCAGGAAGTGGACACAAAACTCCCACCACGAGCTGAGGAACATTTGATTGCAGCCGGAAGAGGGAGACTCGGTTTTCTTTAATGATGTGACCACCCTGGTAGGTAGATCATATGTCAGGGGATGCCCCATTCCCAAGACTAGTTGAGCAAAACAAACTAGGCCAGGTACAGGAAAAAAACAAAAACAAAAAAAAAAGAAGAAGAAAAGAAAACTCAAGGTTGAATAGGAAGGGATAGAGGAGTAGAGAGATTTGGGGGAGGGTGAATATGTTTAAAATACATTGTATGAAACTCTCAAAGCGTAAAACTATTAGGCTAGAGAGTGGGTAAAAGTATTCTTGCTCTTCCAGAGGACTTGGGTTCAATTCCCAACACCCACACGGCAGCTCACACTCAGCCCCGTTGCAACACCAGTTAAAAGGAATCCAATGCCCTCATTTCACCTCTCTGAACACGGTGTATACATGGTACACAGACACATGCAGGCACAAACACCATACAGTAAAATAAAAATAGAATGAAAAAATTAAGAAGCTATCTCGTAATGATTACTAGGTGTCAGCATAAGGCATCCCATAGTCTTCCCCTTATCCCTCTCAAAGTCACACGGTCTACCAACAGTCACCAAGGACAGGTCTTGGCACAGAGGTATTTATCACTGCAGAAGTCTCCGTTGTCACAGAGCATTTACTGAAGAACGTTTGTGCAATGGGAAGAGAGAGTCGTGGAGGAAGATGGGGATGTAATTGCAAGTAAACAACTGAGAAACAGAAACCTTGAGAGAACGCAGAACTGAATAATAACACTATTTTTTGTTCCAAGAAAGATTCAAGACACTAAGATCAGGATAATGATAGAAAAACAATATTGAAGGATTTTACATATGGCTATAGAACTTTTAAAATACTTGAGAACCAACTCTGCAAGTTCTCTATATACACTTGCACATGTGTGCACATATATACAATCAAAAAGCAAAAAATAAACAAAAATATTACTCTTTAATAGACACTAAGACAGTCACTGATTAGTGTCTTTTCTTGTGGTTGCCCCTACCCAAGAGGACAGACAGCACCACGGCAGTTAAACAATAATAATATCCAGCAGCCAAATACTCTGATGCCTACATATCTTTAAAGTACTTAATCCGATGCTAGTTTGCCTTAGAATTTCCATTCTTATGCTACTGCATCTTGTCTTCACACTGTCAAAATACTTAAGATATTGACTTGAATTTACTGAGAAAGTTCAGAATATTAAGTTAAATACTCAATTCATACAATAAAGTCTTACTATTTCAGAGAATAGTCCTTAGTTTTGCTGCCTCTGGGTAGACTGAAGTCGTCATAGGACAATCCCTTTGTAGTGTTTCTGCATTATATAAAGTTGCTATGTGTTAATGGACATCTTAAGAAAAAATCTTTTAATGCATAAATGTCCTAACCATCATCTAACCTTTTAGGTAGCAATTTTCCAGTTGATATTGCCATCGATGTTTTCACATTTTGTTTTCAGAGACAATTTAACAATCATATAAGAATGTCATTTGTCATTGTTTTAGATGACAGAATCGATTACTTTCATTGGCAGATTTGATAACTGAGTCACATCAGGTTTCTCTAGTAGCCTACATCTTATAAAAGCCCTGGTAAGAAAATGGAAAGAAATATATCTATTTATTTAAATATCATGTTTAAATACTTAGACTGTAGCTGAGAATTGTGCCTGGTGCTGACCAGCTAAGAGATCCTTTGCATATAAGTAACATTAGAGAACTGGTCCAACAGTTGAGAGTGCAAACTGTAGAGGACCAGAGTTCAGTTCTTAGCACTGACGTCAGGCATCAAATTATATGGCTACTAGACTTTATAGCTATTTAAACACTAAGGGGCTGTGTGCCTTTCTGTAAAAGGTCCCACAAGAAATAAACAATAAATCCCTATGGCTGTACTGAAGTCAGCAGCTAGAAGAATCTTAGATTTCTTTCTAGCTTGATTTATCTGTCTTCAATTTACTATGTTCCAAACCCGCTGGCATGTTGCAAGACATCAGGGACAAGGGTGACTCAGGATGTGTGCATCCTTTTTAAATGCTTTAAATAAGCTCAGCGGGTCCTTGTACCTCGCCTAGGCAGCACAATAGAGCCAACTCTTGTGGCGGTGTGGGTGAACTAGCGCTGACATTGTTAGCATGGGAGATCAGTTCCCATTACTCATCTGTCAGGGCATTGGCGGCAGAGAGAGGAAAAGACGCGCCCCCCCCCCCCCAGCTCACCCACGAACACCAGAAGCAGTTGAAAGAGTTGGCCCTGAGGTCAGAGAGTTGTTCCTGCACCTCATCAGCTGCAGCACTTCTATTCAGGGGCGTGGCCTCTACACTTTGCCTGGGCAACACAGTAGAGGTGGTCCTGAATGTGTAGGTGTGAGAAAACCAACCCTAAGGACATGGAAGCCAGAGAACTGACTCCACCCCTTGCCTATCACTGCAAGGGGTGAACTAGTCAGAGCAATGTTGGAGAGCTCACCTTCACCCTAGTGGGGAAGACAGAGACAGCTGGAGGGCTTACCAACCCTGCAACCACCCAGGCCCAGAACCGGGACCATGGGTTGGCCCACCCCAACATCCACCCTATCTTGATCTGCTGGAGCACAGGATGGGGGGTGCGAGGGGCAGGTCAGACCTGCTGACCTAGGGTTGCAGGATATCCATGACACAGGGCAGCAACTGGATGTCCAGGAAGAATCACAGTAAGAGCACATCAAGAATGGTGTAGCAGAGACCAGGGGCCTCGAACCAGACCAATGATTCTTTGAATAACCGCCTGCATGTAAAGATGTATGGATAAAGGGGTTTGCTGTGTGATTCACTGTGTCACACTGCAGCTTCCATGACAATATTCTCCTTTTTTCCTTTTCCTCCCCTTTCTGTTTTATTCTTTTTGGGGGGGGGTGGATGAGATGGGGAGACATGATGTGAAGACACAAAAAATAAATAAAAAGAAAGTTAAAAATAAAATAAAACAATAAATATTAAATAAGCTCAGCTTGTCCATGAGAGGGACACAATGTGAAAGTTAAGAACTGCCACAAGGGGTTAGAGAAACAGCTCAGCAGTTAGCAGTGCAAACGGCTGGGGTAGAGGATGCCAGCTTCCATGTCAGGCAGCCCACAGCTATGCGGAACGCCGATTCCAGAAGATCCCACACCCTCTTCTGGAATCTGTCACGCCTGCACACACATGTACACATATGCACATACAGAGAGAGAGAGAGAGAGAGAGAGAGAGAGAGAGAGAGAGAGAGAATTTAAAATGAAATTAGTGCAAATTTTTAAAAATAAAATAAACACAGAAACAGTAAACTTTTGAACTCTATCAGCAGAGTCAACCCAAGCAGCCCCATTCTAATTCAAGGGTTGCTGGCCATCAACTCCATTTTGGCGTCATTTCTCAATTGCTATTCTCACTTACAATTTAATCAGAGACTTCATTTGGATTCACTGTCTAAATTTTGACCTGGGAAAGTCAAATCCCACATAACAGGATCTTCAATTTTCCTGCTCCAGCATACTGAAGTCCCAAATGACGGACATTTCACTCTTTGTGTCCATCTCTACCTTCATGGGAACAGGCTGGGAAGACTTGACACCTTAAACAGCCCGACTCTCTGAAGAAGCAAACTTACTGGAGGAGATACTCGTGCTCTGCTGTTGAAGACAGAGACAGTCAGAGCACAGCACAGCAGCACTAGGGGGGGAACAGTCATACACATATCTTGGTGTGCGTCGACAGCTCAGTGACTGGATCGAAAGCCCACTGAACAAGGGGGAAAGAATGTCTGGTGATGGAAACTCCGCCGAAACCCAGAGCCTAGTGAAGTCATGCATCCTGGAGGAGAACCCAGAGCAGACATTGTCCTAAGTCTGCACACCTACATTCTAAGTATTGTCCTTTTACCCACAGATAAGATAAGGTCTCACCCCTCCTCAAAGAAATGTCTCTTCGCAACAGATGGAAACCATTACACCAAACCACAACCAAACAAAATGCAGAAAATAAAAGACCCAAGGGGCACTGTCCCAATTGATACATCCACGGCACAATTCCTGCACCCAAGGCTCAGGAATCATTGTGGAAGAGGGGGTGAAAAACGGTAAGAACAGAAGAAACAGGAAGTTTTCAGTAAGGTTGTATCGTCAAGGAGGCTACACCCAAGAAAGCCCATCAACCTGCCTGCCTAAACATGACTTGAATAACAGTGACACCACGGACAGGTTAACATGCAAGGGGCACATCTCCCGGAGTCTCAGCCCTAGACAAAGAATATGTGCAACCGAGGAGTGCTCAGAGTGGAAGACACGGGCTTCTGCAGGGAAGAGCCTCCAACTGGTTATCCCATACCAAGTCAGAAGCCATGAAGTCATGCAAGCATAAGTATCATTATACGGATTGAGAAGGCTGCATTTATGAACTTAGAATATACATACATATATGAATTTGAGGGAGAGATCAAAAGGTGCTTGTGGAATGGAATAGGAGGGAGAAATTATGTAATTATCATTTCAAAATATAAAAATACATTATAAAAATAAAAAGATACGGCTGGTCTATATTTAAATCAACACAGGCCAAGTGGTCAGGAACACAAAATAGAGTTAAAATAAACTCGAAATTACATCTAAAAAAAACCTGTTCAGAAGTGTGTGCACGTATATATGCTAATTTTGACACGGAATAATAAATGAGTGCAAATAAGTCTCGGTTATTTACCTTTGTATTGGTAACATCTATTTACCTATAATTAAAAGCTCTAATGCATATGGAGCCAAATAACCTTTTAGTGGATGACTAGAATTAGGCTAATTTTTGAAAAGCTCTTTAGTTAGTTATTTAGTGTGTATGGTGGGAGGGAGAGTGCACAAGGTCATGCACATGAAGGTCAGACAATAACTTTTCAGACATCAGTTATGCTTCGCTGTCTTGATTTTGAGGAAGGGTCTCTCCTATTGTTTTTGACACCGTGCTGCATAAGGAAATTTCCAGGCAATTCTGCCTCCACCTCCCATCAGGCAGTAGGAGCGCTAGGATTGCAGGCAGGAGGCACCTCAATGTACTTACTGGATACGGGCAAGCAAGGTGCTTGCTTGTTTGCTTGCTTGCTTGCTTTTTAATATTTAACTTTTTATTCTTGAGAATTTCATACATGTATGCAGTATAATATAAATATATACATGAGCATCTCCCTACTGTAACTATGCCTATATTTCCCTGAGCACACTCCCCTCCCAACTTTATAGCTTTTATAACCCACTAAGCAGTTATGAACAAAGTTTTTTACTTACTAATACATTGTCCTGCCCTACCCTAATGTTTTAATGAGCATTTTTCCTAAGCAATAAATCTGAAGAAAAGATATTGATAAAATAAAGCAAAGGTACTACATGTGTATAATTTCATGGAAATCATTTTCCTTAAGAAAGTCTGTATACAAAATGGATAATTTAAATATACAAAATGGCCATGTTCAATGGCAAACAAAGGAGTCCAGCCAGAGAAGAAGGTGAGGACTATGAGGAAGTTGGCAGACAGGCCATTGTCAGTCAACAGACTTCTGAAACGGGGCTCCAGTTCACCAGGAGTCTGCAGTGCAGAAATGAAGTGAACTGGATATCACGATGCCTACGAAACTGGCAGAAATTCAGAGGTGCTGGCGCACTCTGAGGTGAGAGCCATGTCTTTATGCACCGTGGCAGAGATGTGACAAGTGACATTGTTCTCAAACGCCTTATTCAAACTGAAATCATGCACAGTTCCGAGCCAAGAAATCCACCCCTGAGAGTTTACCCTATAGAACAAAAGCCCCAGCCAACGCCGATGCACATATAAGGATGATGGCAGCGTTACTCATACAGGAAGGACCCTGGAAACGGAAAATCCACACTGCCGGGAACGGCTGAGCATGTTATTATACACCCACGCTATGAAATTACACATTCATCAGAAGAACTAAAGCTACCAGACAACTTGAGAAAAAAACTAGGAACATTTCAAAAAATAGCCACATTTCAAAATTTCTTATGTGTGTACATATATGCCTAGTGTGGCTTAGAACCCATACATATGTTTAATAATTTGTATATGAATGTGCATTATTTGAGTATAGACAAAAACGCACTAAGTTATTAACCAGGGTTATCTTATATGTCAATAAGCTAATATAGCATAGGCAGAAAGTGAGAGAGAAATGAAAATTGAAAATTTCAAAGAATTGAATTAGAACAAAAATATACACGAACTTATGAAAAATTACATATGTATATGACACTATGCATCTAGGAATTGAATAAACATAGGTTTTTGAAATTTTACAAAAGCCAATTTCAAGTCAATAAAGGGCTGGTAAAGTATAGCAAAAAAATTAAATAATGTAAGAACTAAACAGTGATAAAGCAAAGAAAAAGTCAAAGGAGAATAAAAAGTAAACGGAGTAGTAACTGTTAGGAACCACAGCTCAAAGCATGTTTGCCTAGCATGCGCCAGCCCTGGGTTTGGTTCCAGCACCAGAAACCACATATGGAGACATGCATTTTCAATCCCAGCACCATGGAAGCCGGGAGTAGAAGCTGGTCAACGTCAGCAATAAAGTCACTGTGATACCAAATCGAAATACACAACCTTGTCTAAAAAGGTTGAAAAAAATGCAAAATTTATATATATATATATATAATTTTATATTTATATACATAAAATTAATATATATAGTAATTATATATGTGTGTGCATATCTATTGAATGTTAAATAACACCACAAGTGAAATCTTGATCAATAAAGTAGAAAATACAATAATTCTGACAGGACGGCTTGCTTCATTAAAGTCACTATTTGAAATAATATAGATTATAACACCACCTAACAGTAAATAGCTTTACTGAATCACAAGAGAGATAGCTAATAGTTGAGTCCCAATAGTGAACAAATAATTGCCCTATAAAGGCATTAAGCAAACAATGGCCTCTATCAATTTTACAAATTATTTTAAATAATTTATGATAAGCTAGTCTTAACACAGGCAGATAAACAGAAAAGAAAGATTCATAGGTAGGTTTGATGGTAAGACCTACCTGCAAACACTTTGCCAATCTGAGTTAATATTCTTAAAATATCAATATTCTTAGATTCAGTAATATCCCTAATAAAATCAACCTAATATAAATTAGAAGTATTCATGTATATATATATATATATATATATATATGGGAATTATATATATGGGAATCTCAACTACAATGGTACTCATGAAAGAAATTTTGAGATGACCTAAATATTGACTCATAAACTACTTAAGTTTTAAATAATCAATATTTATACCTATTAAAACAGTTTTGAAATATAGGACATAAAATTGTCCTACAATGGGGTTGGAGAGACGGTTCAGAGGTTAAAAGCACCAGCTGTTCTTCCAAAGGACCAGGGTTCAATTCACAGCACCTGCAGGGCAGCTCACAACTGTCTGTAACTCCAGTTCCATGGGATCAAACACCCTCACACAGACATTCATGAAGGCAAAACCACAAATGCACATGAGATAAATATGTAAATCTTAAAAAAATACTGAAAATACCCTATAAGCTATTGTCTTTATGAAACATAAATCTGTCTTTCCAACTGAGAAAAGTGTGTTTCAAAAGTTCTCTTCCATACTCACCATCCCCAGCCACCCTTCCGCCACTACCTAGACTTCCGTGGAAACTGTCACTAGCCTCTTATTTTGTTTTTTGTCCCATATATCCTTTTTCTCATCCTCCAACCTTCCTCACAATACTTTCACCCTATTCTTGTTTATTTCCACTTTTCTAACATAATGTAATCCAATCTTAAAAGAAAATAAATAAAAATATAAAAAATGTAATCTACTTCTCTATACCATATATATTATATTGTTTATATTCATTATATAAATAAAGATTCACATATGAATTTTACAAAATAAATATGTGTGCATAGAAAAGGGTTGTAAAAGTCAAAACCATTATTTCTAGCTTTTGAAACTAGAGTGCCATCTATTTTGTGATTCATGTGCTGGGTATCTACCGATTTGGAAATTATTGTCCTAGTTATTTTTTCTCAGAGTAACTAAGGCAATCATCAGACTTCATCCTACCCCATTTCCAAATCAATTCTAAGTAATACAGAAAGTCTACAAGAAACTTTAATAACGAATAAAAATTTCAGTAACCAAGGTCCATGCCATTGATTGGCAACAGAATTCTTACAGTGTCCGAGATATGCTATAAGCTATAAAGCACCAAAGATGTGAAATGGAGTGCGTGTTTTAATCCCTCATCCCTTCAAAACAGTGACTGTATGTATGTGTGTGCATTGTGTTTACTTTTAAGAATTTCATAAATGTGTGTGATGTATTTCGATCATATGTATATCTTACTCTTTCGTAAAACACATTCTGGATCACCATTCACAGCACATCACTTCCTAACTTCATGTTTTCCTTTTTGTTTGTTTAATAAACCACTGAATCCAATGAGTGTGATACCTATATGCATGTGCATGACGCTATCCATTGGAGCACAAGCAACATACCAGGAGCCACACCCCTGAAGAATGAGTTTCCCTCTTAGAAGAGCCTTCAGAGTCTCCTAGCTCCTCAGATACATGAAAGCATCATTGCTCTGCTTATGGCTTCATCATTGTCTTCAGCTATAAACCCAAAACACAACATTGATTTGTGTTTCCCTTTGGTAACTTTAAACTATGGTCTCCAAACAGTGGTTCACTGAATCCTAACTTTTAACATTGTTTTGAGTGTGTGAGTTATATTTTAAATGCATATGCATTGCCACTAATATATGTGTGCTAGACTTACCTACATATAAAACTTAATTTAATAATTCAAAGACAAAAATAAATAGAAGGAGTACTTCTAGTATTTTGCTTCTACATCTAAAGAATCATATCAGCCATACTCTGGGATATGTTTCTCTGCTGTGAAAATCACAGACTTAGGACACTCTATTTTCCCATTAATCAACTCCAATTCCAACCACATCTTGAAACCAAGAGTGTCTCTGGAGGAGGATTATTGTCTTGGTTGTTCATGTGAATGTTCAAACCTGAGTCACCTCAAATTAAGCAAACAGTTCTAACAGAGCTCACTTATTTAGTTGAAAATCCATATCTACAACTATACAAACCATGCCTTTTCTCATAGACCGAATTATCTCTTAAAAAAATGAAGATATAGCTGGATTAAGACTGCAAGCATATTACTGCTTCCATTCGACAGGAACAATGACTACACTACTATACTGATGGCCCTGAGCCTTTCCAAACATGAGTCTCCATCTCCCGGGCTCTCAGACGGGTTTCCGCAGCATACCTCTGCAGATTTTTGCAGACCATCACGGCATGGATCATGAATGAGAGTCTTCTCCCATTTCTGTGCAACTTGGTTGGCTTCTTCTATCTTCTGCTCACAGCTTTTATGAGAATTTAATAATGTCACCTCATAAAATTCTTGAATATCTGTAAAGAAAATGTCAGGAAAGAATCAAATGTCGTATAGCACCTCATAAATAGCTTGCATGGGTATATATGTGTAGTATACATATAAAAATGTAGCCAGTTAAAATAAATGAATAATTGTATTCTAAACTAAAGCAATCAGAGCAGAAAACCGGGAAAATGACTTTTTAACAGCATCAGAATAAATACGGCAACTTCATATTCATGGACACAGGAAGCAAACAAGATGTTCAATAGTTGAACAGCAAAAGAACAAGACGCCCATAAATAAGGATATCATTGGAACATAAGAGATAATGAGTTATGAAAACATGGATGAATTTCAGACAAGCATATTGACAAGTGAAAGAATCTAGTATGAGAGGAATACATACTATATTTTATACATATTTTATGCATCTCACAACTGGGAGAAAAACAAAGCAAAATTAAGGAAATGTAAGAAGGTGAACTTTGGGAAGGATAAAATAGGTAAACCAAAAGCAGCGGTATTTATTCTATTTGTAGTAATTCATAGTGGAGAAGACAAAACCTAAAGCATGACTCAAAAGCTCAGAGAAACTGTCGTGGCCTAGAAGAGCATGAGGAGACAGAGACGTGAGGAAGCCACACAGCGTGCTATGCCCATAAGACTCCTGTAACACAGAGAGCCTGAGCTACAACCTGCAAAATTTTTAGAAAAATAAGACAACTAACTCATGACAACATGGTGATACGTTATTGTTGCTACAAGACTGTTGGAAGGTGTCGGCGATCGGGGAAACAGAAAGGGGATCTACAGTAAGTCTCTGGCCTGTCTTTGTAACTTTTTCTAAGTATAAAACTACTCCAAAGTAGACATGCTCCCAGCTTCTCTACGAGCATTGCACAACCACTGTCACATCCTGAAATGACCCTGAAATGTGTTTTATAAATTCATTGTCAGATTTAGGATGAATGGGAGTTGAATGAATATTCCATCAGGTTACATTTTCTAACGTTAAGGAAAGGGTATTTTTGAGGACAATGTCCTTGACACTGAAGAAGACTGAGTGACCTTTGGATCAGCTATGCACTAACTAGAACACACACTTTAAAATATTGCTGGTATCGAAGCATATAAGGGAGGTCTCAAAGCATCAACTTTTACACACACACACACACACACACACACAGAACCGAGACAAAGTAGGGGGACTATTATGAATGAGATTCAGAGGAAAGAACAATAACGAGAAAGAATAGACTCCAGTGTCTGGTTATTGTCATTCCATCAGTTATCTGGCACAGAATATAGGAGATCTATATATAGTGTTTTAATTATGTAATGGCTAAAGCAGAAAGATGAGAAAATAATAAGGGTCAGGCAGAATGGGGCAGAACCAAAGTAGCTTCCAATAATTAAATACATAATTACTTAAAGATGTACTGATAGATGACACCGTGGATGGATTGATGTAGCATGCAATAAGAACTATGACATACTAACAATGAAATTTGTAAACAAAGCATACAGGTGCTCATTTTCATATTCTTGGAACCTGGAGAGTGCTCCAATTTTTTTAGCAAAAAAGTTGAGGAAAATGCTATGGTTAGTAGGAAGGATATCAAAATAGAATTCCATAGTACCAAAGACAAAGAAAAACTTAAAACAAAGAAAGGTAAAATCAGAGTTTTCAAATAATACAATAGAGTAAAATCTTCAGATTCTTGAGATAGACTAGCCATCATCATAGAATTGTTTTACTTTGTTTAAATAGTTGCACTAGAATATAAAAAACCTCTCAAACTATAAAAAAATCTAATGAAAAACTTGGTGAAAAGGGAGAACATATGCTTCACAAAATAAAAGACTGTTCAAAACCTTTGGAGGAATGAAAATCAAAATCACAATGAGATAATACCACATAGTCAGTAGAATGGTGACAGTCAGGGCTGATTATCCCACGCACTGACAGGAAAGTTGGTCGGGGAGGGGGCAGGGACTGGAACTTCTATACATTAGCAGTAACAGTGGAAAAATCATAAAACTCTGAAAAAGAGTCAGGAAGCTACAGAGCTACATGTGTGCTTACTGATCCATCTAGTCGATCATGTTTTGGGTAATTATCTAAAATAAAAGGAAATATATATCCATATCAGTTTGAAATTGATCCATGGAAGTAAACTAAATGCCTATAAATAGATAATCAATAAACAAAGTATAGTTAATCACACAATAGATTATCACTCCGCAATAGAAAGGGCGGGGAACCCTTCAATCTGAGTGGATATTCTTTCTGTCTTAGCTATGCTAGTAAGGCATACAAATAGCCAGACATTAAATTATGCACCTCACATACACAACTCATTACATTTTCAGGTACACCTCAAAAAAAAACAATATTACAAAGTACAAACTGAGATAACTTAAGTTTACAACATGGAGGCAAACAAACAATACCCAGGGAAGAGGTCCACAAATCAAAAAGAATGCACATAAGAACTAAAGAAAAATAATAGCAAAATCTGAACAAGACTTTCATAATTAAAGAAATACATAGAACTGACAAGACTGGGAAATATCCCCAACGAGTAGTGGGGCAAATGCTAAAGAGCATCATGATATAAGATGATATAAGACCGTTTACAATCAAAATAATAAAGTCTGCCAGCGCAGTGACAAGGATAAAAGGATACGCATAGCGGCTAAATAGCTGTAAGCGCTCCAAACACAGTTCTTATTCCCAGAAAACTGGTCAAGTGTTCCTGCTACAAGCGGCTCTTTCTGCCCTTCAGTATGCCTTGTAGTTAAACCCTGTACTTTATGGAACTCAGCAGTGTTCATAACCACATAAGCCATCAATACAGTGTGTTAGGAACAACCCGATGCTCATCAAAAACTAAATGATTGATTGTGTCATCTCCTCAAAGTGAAATTTATAAAGAAGTGGAAAAATTAGAATATGAAATCACATGGATAAATCTTACAAACATAATATTGCGTGACAAAATTATCTCTCAAATGAATATTTTTTTACATTCAGAAATGTATAAAAGTAAACTACACATTTCGGCATACATATGCATATACACGGCAAAACAATTAAACCAAAGCAAAGGAGCATGGGAAAATGAGGTACGGTTTCCCTGGACTTACGATGGTGTTAAGCGCACAATGTAAGCTGACGTTGTAAGTCAGAATGTTGTATAATACACCTAACCCAGAAAGAAGCACAGCTTAGCAGCACAGGACATTGAGTCTAACAGATGTTTACTCTGGAGACAGCTTGACTGACTCTGTTTGAGTTCACTGCTGTGGCCCAGCATTGTAAGCGGAGTTTTCAAGTATCACTAAACTAGTAAAAAATAATAAGGTATGGTTTTCATTAAATATGTATCACCTTCACATTACTGTAAAGCCCAAAATCAGCAGCTGGGCCAGCATCACAGTGGGGAATGCGTGTAGTTACTGCAGTGGACAGGCTGGGCAGGGTCAGAGAGAAATGAAACAAGGGTAGAGTGAAAAGGCAGAAAGGAATTTAAGGGCAGGATCTAGCGCTGGGTTTGAAGGTCAGCTTGCAATATGCTTTTGTTTTCATGAAGCTTTGTATACATAACATGACTATATCCTTAGTATGTATCAAGTTTTCATTTTTTAATTAAAAATATGTAATGTTTCAAGACCATAAGAATTGCAGGCTGAGAAAACTTCAATTCTTTGTATAGCAAATTACTAAGATGGATGAATGCAAGCTCAACTAAGTCAACACCAAATATTAGGATAAAGCTGTAATGGTGCGCGCTTTTAATACTACCACTCCAGAGGCAGAGGCAGAGGCAGGTGTATCTCTGTGAGTTCAAGAACAGCCTGGTTTACACAGTGAATTCCAGACCAGAAAGGGAAAAAAATCCAAAGTATAGAAATCTTTTAATTTCACATATGGCTACAACTTTATTCTGCCTCTCTTAATAAAGTATGTATGAAGTCAGTTTTGAAAATGTCTCAAAACAGAAGGGAAATCTTCAAAGATCAAAAGCCTTGAAAAGTTTAACACTGTAAGGGCTTATATTATTATAAGTCTTTATAATATAGTATATTATATCATTATGATATTATACACTATAGGCATTATAGTGTATTGAGTTTGCAAAAGTCAAACGGATAAGAATTAAAAAAAAAAAAAAACACCAGAAAGTAAGTTGTATTTTTAGCATCAGGTCTATAGCATCAATTAAAGAAGTTTCTGCAGAAATCTATTGCTACGGTCCCTTTAAAGGCTAATGAAGTACAAATAAAACAACTAATTTCTATAGATAAAAATTCAAATTTTTTTCCTCTACATCACTCTAAGGGTGCAAACATGGTTTTATACACAGCAGTTCGAAAGCTCCACATCTTGAAATACTAGATATCCAGTGAAGGGACTGTAGTCCTTACTGTACCGATGCTAAGGACTCATGTTAACCAGCTTCCCTCTGACATAAAATAAGGAGCACTGACATGACCACATGTCAAAGTGATATTCAAAGATATATTAGAGATATTCAAAGAGAGCGCATTTTTATGATGAATGTGCAACTTATTTTATTCATATCCTCCAAAATGACAGAAAGTTCATAAAATAAGTCATTCATTTGTCTGCTTACTAAACTGCTAGGGAAGAGAGTGCAGGCTCAGTTATGTCAGTGATTCCGTAAACTTGCGAGTTATTCAATTATCAAGGTCAGATTACACTTACAACTAGCAAGCATTACTTTTATTGCCAGCATAAGTCCATTTATTATTTTTTATGCCTCTCTCATCAACACCCTTCCATATTATCCACCCTCCCTCTCTGTCACCATAATTCCGGCCACCAGAGCTCAGGCCCACCCCATGGCCTTCTCACACTCTCCCTCTAGACTCAAATGTCCTTTCTCCCACAGAGAAAGACTCCTGCCCCTTCGGTTTCATCTGTGGAGACAAACATCTAAATATGAAATAGCATCAACATAGAAATCACCTTACCCAATCTCGGTTCAACGGAGGGGGAGGTAGCAATACCCAGGCAGCTATCGGGAAGAGAAAAATAATGGTGCGGGGAAACGTGGATGAGGCGTGGAGCAAATCCTGCTACTTTGCTCTCCTTCTAACAGATTGCTTCAATATGTTTAATGCTTACAATTCTAGCATATATTAGAAGTAGTTTTTTATTCACCTTTCTGCATTTCAATTAAATACGCCATTTTCCAATGGTAAAGCTAACACCCTCAGGAATGCAGACATTGTCCTATAGAGCCATTTATTCTCTGGTAAGAAACAGTGCCATGCTTGTAGTTGGCATGGCAGGGTGTTTGCTGATCTTTGTTTGTTTGCATTTCCTCCCTAAGACTCAAATACAAGAAAAACTATTGAGCAAAGTCACATGCCCTCCCACTCAGGACTTCACAAAACCTGCACAGCATTCAGGTAACATTTGAATGACCCACCAGGATCTAGCTGCTCCAATATTTCATTGTGCACATTCTTTTCTAGGCAAATAAAAAGTGGTTTATAATCTCTTGAGAACATTTCAAATAAATTGTTCTAAAAATTTCAGACCTATACATTTTAGTTTACAATATGCTTTAAAGTCAATGTATAAATTATTGCCAAATTAATATATGAATCTTTTTCAGCCTAATATTCCACACAAGTCCCCTGGGCATATTGGGATCTGGATCCACATTTCCCACAGCCTGTGACAACGCCCGCGTCTCCTGATATAGTGGCAGCACTAGACCTAAGAAAGAGCAGCCTGGGGTTAGAACCTAATGCCCTGCACTCTACTTTCACGCAGCTGCCCTCACTTATTGCTGCCGCCTTCTGTGCAGAGAGAAAGGGAAATCAGTAGGAGAAGTGAATAGGAGAAAAACCACCATAGGATGGAAAATAATAACCACAAACTATTTTGGGGGTATTGCAGACTAAATTGGTTTAGATTAAGTCAGGCTGTGAGATGAAAGGGACCACAATCATTTCTCTGCCGTGAGGTCACCGAAACACAAACTCCACTTACACTTGATATCTGAAACAGTCCCTTCCCAGAGCAATTTCTTTAAAGTTTTAACCCAAATCTTTTACAAATAAGATCTGGACTTGACAATGATGATTTTGAGACAGTTAGGCCTTCGATTGTCAAATGGCTTGTTCAAGGGACTCTGGAAAAATGGGACAATCTTTGCAAGGATGCCCTTAAAAACTAGTGGGCTGAGCTATTTCATCTACTTTCAGATAGATGCAGCGTGACATAACATTTCCTCAAACATGCCTCAGAGCTTCCGTTTGAGATGCTCTGAAACAGCTGGTGAATTCTCAGTATCCTCCGAAATACAATCTTTTACATTTACAATGTTATTTGATATTTTTAAATAACCAAAAACATCAGACAAATTGAATATATGTGGTTAAAATGGGAGGCGGGATTTTCCTATCTTGAATTAGTAAAAACAAATAAAAGACCCTTAAATTATGAGACTCTTCTATTATATGGCTCACTAACTATCCTGCAATTAACTGTTTAAGCATAGTAGAACAAGAAAGTATCCAGAATGTAGAAAGTACAATATATTTGTATACTTTTCCTTCTTTTATCATAGACAGGAATAAAAATTATGCGGAAAGAAGTAATATTATAGGAATAATTATAGTTTCTTTTCTTTACCACAAGAAACCTCTGTGGAGGTTGTTACCACTGGTTTATTTGGACAATATAATATTTAGCTATCATTCAACAATGCTGTTCACTGCCAAAAATGTACTGAAGTCAGCTGAGGATTTTGTTACAACTTTGGAAGATGTTCTTTCTTCGGAAACAAGTGCCTTATTCTTCAACATAGTGTGTTCTCTGGGCGTTTTGAGTACTCGGCACCTGATTAAGAATTCAGGCAAACAACACACCACTGTTTTTACTGTATCCAATGATGTTACAAACTGCAAGTCTGAGCTTCCATTCCCCTTCCTTGAGCACTTGGTTCTGTCTGGAGAATCAGATATATCCTCATCTTCATTTTCTTATGCTACAAATCGATCTCATACTTTCTCTTCTGCAAAATAAAATATCATCACTGCTTTGGCCCGTTTGAGTCGCAGACTACCGAACACAGAGGCACTGAAGTAGAGTACTCAACAAAAGCTTTATCAGTATGGAATGTGTCTGTCTTACCCTTTGCAACCAGACAATTTTCTTAAAGGGAATTACCTAAGAGTAGAGGAATGGAGTTGAATATAAGGTGTTCTAGCTCTCTTTCTGTTGCCGGAACAGATGCCTATGACAAAAGAAGCTTAGGACAGGATAGGGCTTGTTTGGGTTGCTGTTCTAGGTCACAGTCCATCACTGAGGACTGTTAAGGCAGCTGCTCAAAGCAGAAACCATAACAACATAATGTTTGATGGCTTGCTCATTCACAGGTTCATGCTTCGTTAACATACAGCCCAGAAGCACCTACCCAGGGATGGTGCCACCCACCATGAGCTAGGCCTTCCTGTATTGATTAGTAATCAAGACAAGTCCATACAGGTATGCCCACAAGCTAACCTTACTTCGAAAACTCCTGAATTGTGACTTTTCTCTCAGACGACAACAGTCTGTGTCAACTTGATAATTAAAGGTAAGAATATAAAGAGTAAATTGAAGGTGAATGTAAATGAAAAGACAACATAATTTAAATTTCACAGCCAAGAATAGAATGAGAAGAAGATGACTGGTTGATAGAAACTGAGTATCCCATAGACACAGAAGCAAAGAGGGGATGAGTGCAAAGGACTTAGTCCAGATGCAACTCAGTAGATGCAAAAGATACAGGATCGGAGTAGGAGGAAATGTGTGTACTGCTCTAAAGGGTCCAGCACATTCCCAGTCTTCTGAAAGGCCTAGGTGTCCTCTGCTCCTACACAAAGCTCAAGAAGGAAGGAATAAAAGGAGCAGAAGACAGGGACAATGAAGGGCAAGAAGAACGGAGTAAGAGAGTGAGGGAAGAAGGGGTGGAAGGAAAAGAGGAGGCACAGAAGGAGGAAACTGAAAGGAAATTCAGATTCGAAACACTTTCCTCAGCTAATAAGAAAGAGGGCTTGTAAGGGAAGGCTTATTCAGGATTGATTTTAGCATGGAAATTATGAGCTTGGGCAAGACTTTTGGATCAAAAAGTAACAAAATTCTCAAAAATCTTGTCAAAATGGCAGGAAATCTACGAAAGGGCTCCTGGTAACAAAATCTGGAATATTTCTAGAATTAAAATATCTGACCTTCATCAGAGCAACGGACTGAGCTCCCAAGGTCCAGTTGAAAGGCAGAAGGAGGGAGAAGATGAGCAAGGAAGCCAGGACCACCAGGGGTTGGTCCACCGACTGAGGCAGGGTGCCTGTTCTAATGGGAGCTCACCAAATCCAGCTGGACCGGGTCTGAATGAGCATGTGATCAAACCGGACTCTCTGATTATGACTGACAATGGGTGCTGACTAAGAAGCCATTGATAAAGGCACTGGGACTGTTTTTATGGCATGTTCTTGCTTTTTGGGACCCTAGTCTACATGTATGCATAGCTCCCTAGGCCTGGATGTAGGGGGGAGGGCCTTGGACTTCCTGTAGGGCAGGATTCCTGGCCCTCTCTCAAGCAGGGCTGAAGAGGGAGGAGGGAGTGGGGGGGAGCAGGAGGGGATTGGGAGAAGGGAAGGAAGTGTAAATAACTGAATGGAAAAATAAAAATTAAAATAAATAAATAACAGCTATAGATTATAAACAACTTAATAAAATCACAACCCATTAGTCTATATCACTATAAATGAGTGACAGATGGTAGGGGAAAAAACTAGTAAAATACTAGCTAATAAAAATAAAGACATGATAAAATAAGAAAATCATCAATTACTGCTTCAACCAATAGGTGAGAACTTAACAAGGTGTTTGGCACTATTTAAATCCATAGTTTCTCTCTCACAAATTAGAATTGGTATCCAGAGAACCTTACTACCTCACATCAAGAAAGACAAAGAATAATCAATTTTTTTAATGTTTATAAAAAAGTTTAGGCAAATCCCAAATGCAGAGCATTCTACAAAACACCTGATCCATAACTTTCTATTATGTCACAGTTTATAAGAAAGGCTACTGAATTACTCAAGATTAAAGACAACTGAAGAGGAATGACAACTAAAGGCAGTTTAGGATCTTGGATAGATCTTTAACTAAGAAAATAAATTACTAAAGAAGACATTCTGTTGAAAACTCCTGAAATTGTACAGAAACTGTGCATTTTATAATAATGTTAGACTCTAAGGAAATTATATGGTTTTGATAGTTGTACTATTTATAAGAGAAAATTTCCTTCTGGGGAATATATACTAAGGCATTCAGTGATAAAAGGGTTTGATGTACCCAACACACTCTCTAACACATATCTCATTAAAGATTTTTATATATGCACATATGTATGCATATAGGAATATAAACAGATATATGCAGAAAATACAAGGTAAATGTCTTAGTTCTTGTTCTGATCCTGTGAGGAAGTGCCACAACCAAGGCAATTCTTACATATATTCTTTAAAAGCAGTTACTTGGAAGTTTGCTTACATTTGTGGAGACCTATTTATTTTATTGGTTTTTTAAATTATACTTTTTTCTCCACTCCCCTCCCTTCCTCCCTTCTCCCTCACCCTTCCCTATGACCCCCATGATCTCAATCTACTCAGGAGATCTTATCTTTTTCTCCTTTCTATGAAGATCCATGTATTCCTCTCTTAGGGTTCTCTTTGTTGTGTAGTTTCTCTTGGATTATGGCCTGTAGGCTGATTTTTCTTTACTTTATGTCTAAAAGCCACTTATGAGTGAGTACATATATTTGTCTTCTGGGTCTTTACTCAATATGCTTTTTTTATATCCATCCATTTGCCCTCAAATTTCAAGATGTCATTATTTTTTACCACTGAGTAGTATTCCATTGAGTAAATGTACCACATTTTCTTTATTCTCCGGTTGAGGGGCATCTAAGTTGTTTCAAGGTTCTGGCATTATGGATAATGCTGCTATGAACATAATTGAGTACATGTCCTTGTGGTATGATTGAGCATCCTTTGTGTATATTCTCAAAAGTAATATTTCTGGATCTTGAGGTAGGTTGTTTCCTAATTTTCTGAGAAATTTCCATACTGATTTCCAAAGTGGCTGTACAGGTTCTCCCTCCCACCAGCAATGGAGGAGTGTTCCCCTTACTCCACATCCTCTCCAGAAGATTGCATACAGTTTTATAAGGTTAGTATATGATCATCATGGGGGGAAGCAGACAGGAACAGTGCGGGAGGAGAAACTGAGAGCTTTACATGCTGATGTGCAGGCAGCAGGCAGAGAGAGAGAGAGAGAGAGAGAGAGAGAGAGGGAGAATTCTGGGCCTAGTTTAGTTTTGAAACCTTAAAACTCACTCCCAGTAACACACCTCCTCCAACAAATCCACACCTCCTAATACTTCACAAACAGTTCCACTGACTGGAAACAAAACATTCAAACATATGTATCTATGGGGCTATTTTTCATTCAAACCATCAGAGCAAATAAAATATAAAATTTGAAACTGAGTAAATGAATATTCAGGAGTCTCTAGTGCTAGCTATAAATTTTCTATAGGCTTTAAATTGTATCAGAATACATAGTTTTTCTAAAAAGAAATACTGTAGCTAGATGGAAAAAATAATTGGAGAATTTAGATTTCCCCAGAGACACATGAAGAAGACTCGAGAAGAAAAAAGTATGAAGAAAAGAATATGATTTTTAAAAACAAACCAAATCAACATGATGTAAATGAGGCAATATATGTTGAGAATCCATTATTCAAAGAGCTTAGGAGCAGATGTGAAACAGTTTTCATGGATTTTTAAAATATCTGCATATCTATAATGAGTTGTCTTGGGAATAAAACCTAAATCTGAATGCAAATTTGTTCAGGTTTGAAGTTAACGTTATTCAGCTGCCTACATGTTAGTATACCTACATTTCCACTCTATCTTTAATATAGGGTAATTTGTAGAATTTACCATGGATATCACATCAGCAAACATTGTCAGGTTTCAGGTTTCTGAATTGGAGATACTCAAACTAAATAATAACCCAGAAGTTAAAATATGAGCTCTGATAGGTTCCAGCTCTGCTTCTTACTAAATATGTCACCTTTGGTTAACTTACTTAATTTATCCAATCCTTCATTTCTTCGCCCATGAAATTTACATACATAAGAATCCCACAGAGCTCACTACCTAGAACATGCTCAATAAAAGTCAACTATTATTCTGTAGTCAATTTGGTAACGTATGCGCAAGAGTTCTCATTAAATACTGAATACCTGGACACAGCGTATGTTTGACCAGGAGTCATTTTTCCAGAAATAAGAAGAGTGGAGAAACTCACAACAATAAAGCAAAATTAATACTTGCAGAGGAAGAAAATTTATTTATAAACTTTAAAAAGTTGGCTAATTGAAGTTGAAATGCTTATGGAAATGCATTAAGATGTGCATTAAGCAACACATGGTATTTTGTGCTTCAAATAATGACTTTAAAAATATAACATCTAAAATAGTTTTTAATTAAAACATCTTTAATTAATAAGCATGATACTTTGAGTTGCTCAGAAGCAGGCACTAAATAAATTCCAGAAATTATTGATGCAAATCAGTATCATTTATCAACACTTGTGTTCCCAAACAACCACCAGGTGTGGCTTATTCTAAACTTAAGAGATAATTTTCAATCTTACCTCAGTCTCTCAAGGTATTAGAATGTTATGAATTCTTTGTCTCCTACAAAGATTTACTGTATTAACCCTACAAACCTTGGAAAGATAAATATTTAGAATCTTCTATGGGACTAGCTTTAAGTTCCAATTTTCTTCATGTTCCCCACCCCTGAAAAATAAATCCCAAATGTCATCCAACCGGTGATTGGATAGTGGTATCAATCACTGAAAGAGAGAAGCAATCAATTAGCATTATGAGTATGCAGTGTGATCACTAATGTTGGCTGTCAGCATGACTTGGGTAGGGGGATCAGCAAAGCACCCCCTGCAGTATCTGTGAAGGCATTTCAAGAGAGGATTAATGAGGAGGAGGCACCTGCTCTTAATGAGGACAGCAACATCCTATATGTTTGGGAACAGGATGGGAAAAAAAGAAGGAAGAAGAAGCTGGCTAGCATGGTGTGCTATCCCTTTCCTTTGAGGTTCCGTGAAGTGGCCAGCTGCCTCGGCCACACACTATCATGAGTGGAAGTACCACTGTGATGCCCTGTCTTGCTTTGGGCTCAAGGTAATTGAGCCGGTCTGAAGCCAAGATCCCAAAGTAAGTTTTCCTCCCTAAGTTTGTATGACACGTACAAAGAGTCTTCCTAACACACCTACTATGTATTGGGCAGTCAGAGTGTGGAATAATTCTCAGCAGTTGTTCTTTTCAGGTGGTGTTGCAATGATAAACAGAGAACCCGAAATGTTCACCAGGCTCTGTGGTGTCTGTATCATTGTGCAGTCTACACTTGATAGGAAATTCGTTACAGCCTGCTCTAGTCAGACACAGAACAGAAAATTCAGGGTGGATTGGATGCAATCAACGCTAAAGAGTAAAAAATTAAAACCAAAAAAGAAACACTACTACAATGTCAAAATCCTCTGGGCCAGGTGAATAGTCATACACCTTAATCCCAACACTTCTGAAGCAAAGGCAAGGACTGGAGTTCAAGGTCATCTCAAGTGATGTAGCAAGTCCAACAAACACTAGTCTTACCGACACAAGGCCCTGTCCCCAACAATCAAACAAACAAGTGTAGCATAATGACAAACAAAAATTCTCCAGATCACCAGGTGGGAGAAAAATAAACCTAGGGATCTCATTCTATAGCTTTCCTACGCCTGCTACCCAGGGTAGTTTAACTAATCTCAGCTGCACGGTGTGAGCTACAGCTATCTCATTTCTCTCCATCAGCAAGATCTCTAACAGAATGAGGGCTTAGACTCCAGGGACCACATCTTCCTAGCAGATGACTGCCAGAGGGAGGCGGAAAGAACTCTATGGGGAGGTGGCTGCTAACTGCCAGTAGAGTTAAAAAACTTGGAGACAACTAACTGTTTAAAAGGAGAAGAAGAAGTTTTACATTATTGGCTTTTCAGAATTTCTTTAAAGTCCTCAAAGAAACTAACCAATACATAGTGCCATATTGCTTACTGTACAACAGTGTAGAATAATTTTCTAAGGAATCATAGCTAATCTTACTATGAAATAAGCAGCAAAAGATAGCAATATAGATAAGAAATCAAAGTCAGACTTCGGGAAAAAAATTTACCATGAGGCACATGAACTATAAATTGACTTTATATTCTGCTTAGCGGTCATTAGGTCATCCACACCTTTCGCCCAGTCAGATGAGACCAATGCTACTCAGTGCACACAGAGACGTTATCTCTAGAGACATGTGCTATATAGAAAAAAGCAATCAATTTTTGCTTGCAAAAGTACATTTCCAACTCAGTTCTTCAAATCTAATATTTAGGGACTCAGGAAATTTTTCCAAAGAAGAAGACTATTGGTTTCTATTGTGCTTCACTTTGCTACTATTTTAAGCTTATTTGTAACAAAAAAAATAGTTATAGTCACAAGACTGGATTGGCCTCTGCAAGTCCCAAAAGGTTAGTTCTGTACCATGTATTAAAGAGTGTGTCTTTGACAGATTAAAACACCTAATGTCAACCACTACTTGAGAAAGCATCACATCTACTGATCCAAATGGATGGATTCAAATAGCAGGCTGTAATCATTTCATTTGAAATTAGCCATAACAGGACAGCTGATGGCTAATCCCAAAAATATTGCTTATAAACATGAGCATTCAAATTATCTGAAAAGTCAATTTCAGACTCCAGCAATGATTCAAAATATGCTCCAATAAAGTGTGATATAATTCTATTATAATTATGATGTAATTCACATTACATATAACTATATTATTGTACAATAATTACATAATTTTATAATGTGTGGCATTTAGTATACTGCATAGTAATTATATAATGTATAATAATTTTATAATGTATGGTAATTATATAATGTATAATTATAAAAGTCACAATCATGCTTATTATAGTATAGAATAGAACAGTTACAATTATACCTATTATAATAAACTTATTTCTACTTTGCTAAGTAATCTAATTAAAGTGTATTGCTTAAATGTAATTGTAGAAAAATAAAATCTAGAGCCACTAAATTTAACACTTCTTTCCCCACTCCATAACCTCCTCAAATATCTGAAGACTATAAAAGAAAATGTTATGCCTAAATATAGAAGTACATGTTATAAAATATGCAATGTCCCATGTTTAATCTATCATTAGATTATTTTTATATAGGCTACAATACACTGCCTTTGGCTCCAAAGTGAGTAGAAAGCCAACAAGTAAGTGTAGACCCGCAGGATGCCTAGACAGCCTCATCCCCGGAAGCCCTCAAATATCTCAGGGAAATGCTATTCTCGATTAGAGCAACTGACCTCATCAGTCCTGATACAGCACACAAGTTACACCCCCACACCAGGTCCTGCAGTCAAACCAAATTCTATCAATTCCCAGAAAGAAGGCGTGTGTGTTTGTGTGTGTGTGTTTGTGTGTTTGACCAATAATTTTTGCAAAACAACAAGTCTTGCTCTCACTTTACCACTGACAAGACCTGTGAGGGGGCTAGAAAATGGCTCAGGGGCTAAAGAGCATTCGCTGCTCCTCCAGAGGACAGGAGTTTAGATCTTAGCACCACCTCTCACTCTGGCTCCAGTAGATTCATTGTTCTCTTCTGGCTTTTCTCAGGCGCCGACCCATATGAGCCAAGCGCTCACACAAACAAACACACACATAAGAAAAACTAAAAACCTTTAAAAAGGAAAATGTGCCTACTAGCTCCTCGTTTTATTTCCCTCCCTCAAAAACTCAGTCAACCGGCCACTAGACAGAAGAGCAAGGCCTATCCCAGGAGGGGACAGCTATGGCAACCCAGAACAGGGAATGACGCGGTGTAAGGGGCATTTGCCAGCGGAAGTGGTCCCCTGGACATTTCCCAAGCCCAGCAGGGACCAGCCTGGGACAGAACTGGAGCAGTACTTACAGGGCTCTCGTGGACTAAGAAAGGGATGGAGAGCTTTGTCATCGCTGACTAGGGTGAGCACTTTGCCCATGCAGGAACAACAACTATACGGTTATGAGAGCTTGTGTTCCGTGTGGAAGGTGTCTAATGGATGTCTACACACAGGAGAGCCAATCAATTTAATAGACAAAACAGGGATGGCAAGACTCAAAAAACCATTTTTGTGTGTGAACAGTATGTGCCCTTTTCTAATACCCTACAGAGGCACCGTAAATTCTGGATAGAGAGACTCACTCACAGTTTCTCAAAAATCCTGTGTGGTCCTACAATTGCATCAACTTTACAAAAGCAGAAATTCACAAAGGGTTTATAAAATTTGACCAGTTTATTCATCCCATAATCACTAGAGCAGGAATAGGAACCGGACTGCTCTTAATTATTATTAAGTGCCTTTTTGTGCTGACAATAAATGTCAGATTTCCTTTGTTGGGCTCTGAGTTTAGAGGGACTTCGTTTGCTAATTGTCTTCTTTTCAAATAGAACAGTTCATGGACTGTGACTCAGCAGTTTCAGCTTGGATCTTTCTCTCTATGGACTCCTTCCCGGGAGTCGTTCTTCCCTCGTGTCTCTCTCTCTCTCTCTCTCTCTCTCTCTCTCTCTTGCTTGTGGGCTATCTGTTCATCTTAGGAGTCTTCTGGCCCATGTCCTCTTCCTGCATGCCAGCTTTGTCACATGAAGGGCCACATCATATTACATGTTTGTTCCTCATAAAGAGTACTTGCCAAATTTTATCCTGTATCAAAGAACTTGCCAGAAAACAGAGCACTTGGGCTATGCTCCCAGCTGTAAACCAGCAGCCTAGATTTGGGCCCATAATTTAATTTTCTAGTAAATCCCCATGGAGTGGTGACCACACGCTGAGATCTGTTATAGGCCAGAGAGAGCTTTCCAGTGCCTTGCCAATGTAGCAATACGTGTATCAGGATGTATAACACTCTAACATACATTTTACAAGACATGCTCAATTGTGCATGAAACATACCTACACTATAGACTTTCCTATGTGGTTACAGTTTGTTGGCTTATCATTTTTTCCTTTTATTAATTTCTTCAACAAATGTTTATTAAGTATGTATTTTATTTTCACCATCGAGATACAACACTGAGGTAAATACACTGGTCTTTGGTCTTAGTAAAGCCAGGCAGACAGCATCAAAGGGAAGCCTGAATTTCATAGCATCCTTGGGCATTCATATTGTATTTATATTTTCTAAAATCAAACACTTTCTGGTTATATTATCAATATATGAGATGGTGGAAGTAAGTTATGGTGACACTTTGGATATGAGGCTAAAAGTAAAGGGCATAATGAAAACAAAAGATGGAAATACTATTATTCTAAGATTCTTTCCTAAAGGAAGGAGAACATCCAGAGGTGTCAATCCACCATGGCAGGCAGGACATAGTAAAGCAGAGCAGGTCACATCCTAGGAACACTGGAAGGAACCAGGATAAGATACAGTCTTCAAAGATATGCGCACCAGTGACCCCACCTTAGCTCCCACCACTAACTTTTCCTGAAATCAATATTGGAAAGTCATGTAAAGTAGGGAACAAAATAGAAGGTTGTATGAATGAGCAAAATTGTGTGTGTGTGTATGTGTGTGTATAACACACACACACACATCTATGGTGAAAAAGCAGACACAAAATAACATAGCATGGTATAGACACAATGTATTGAATGGCCAATATTAAAGAGGAGACTGAGAGCCATGTCAGACAGTGCTTGAGCTGAGGATGCTAAGAATCCTCCTTCCCACCACTTTGCTGTACATATGAAATCAGATGGCTAACGAGGGTGACCGAACCAAGATCATGAAAGTAGCAGTGACTAAATTGGAGTTTGGATTTCCTCCTTTGCGAACCAAGAAACTTTCCAGTACAGTCACAGCTTGTTCTGAGCTGAAAAAACTAACAATAAGCCTCCAAGAGTCGCTGTGCAAGCAGGTGCCAAGCACATCAGGATTTACCCCTAGAGGGCTCAAAACAACATCAGCTGTCACCAGCTTTTCATTTGGATATTTTGGACTTGACTAGAAATGATTAGAGAAATTCAGGTGTCCCTCCCTGGCATAAAACTGATTCATTAAATAAAACAGAAACAAATAACATAGGCCCTTCTCAGTGTTGCTATTTCCTTTTCTATCTTTAGCCTAAATAAATCAATATTAAAAATGGTATAAAAGAAACAACACAACATGATCTTGGGGGCACATAAGGCCAGGCTGTTGAAAGAGAAAAAAAAATCTCTCTGTGCAGCTGTAAAACACCTATCAGTCACAGACCGTTAAAGTCAATGGGATTTGAAAGGCTGGCTCCATGTTCTGTTCCTTCTTAGGTAACTGCCATTTGCCAGAAACTGAGATAATGTCCACAAAGACTCCTTTTGCTGAGTGAACTTTCTGATCTGTTGTTTCATTTCCAAGCTCCCTTTGTTCTGTCAAGTGTTCCACAATACTGCTACCTGTAGGTGAAGGCTGTTCTTTTGTGTCCCAGCTTCCAGACCCAAATAATCACAGAGAAACTATATTAATTACAACACTACTTGGCTCAGGATTCTTATTAACTAACTCTTATATCTTAAAATAACCCATTTCTATTCATCTGTATATCATCATGAGGCTGTGACTTACTGGTAATGGGCTGGTGTCTGTCTCCTTTCAGCAGCTACATGGTGTCTCGCTGAATCTGCCTACTCTCTCTATGTATCTCTTCCAGCCTGGTAATATTCTGCCCTACTATAGTCCATAACCACTTCTTTATTAGCCAATGGTAATAAAGCATACTCATAGCATACAGAGGGGAAGCCCACATCATCTCCTCTTTTTGGTCTAATAAAAAGGAAGGTTTTAACTTTAACGTAGTAAAATTACAAATAACAAGACAGGTTCAAGCAAGAATTATAGTTACAATATTTAGTCTATTTGTATCTGGCAATATTAAAGAAAATATAATATTATATATTTTATCTTTGTGAGTCTAAAGTTTCATATCTAATTTATCTTTTATCATAACTAAGGAAAACTATAACTATCTGTCTTCAACTCTTCAAAGACCACAAGAAGGATATAATATTACCTAAGTAAACAGGAAGTGCATTGTAAGTAACTTCTAAAACTCTAGAATTGACAAGAGACATCTCACTGCCGGGACAGTCACCCAAAGTTCTTCTGTAATGTTGGAGCATCTATCTTCAGCCTACAGGCCCATAATATCTAACAGACTTTCCCAAGAAGCAAGAAATTTGAAAGGCTGTTTAGCCTATCTTGGCAGTTTGTCAGTCACTTTCTTCTGTGTCCTACAGAATGTCTGGCAGTTTCTTCTATGAAGCAGGAACCCTGACGGAACATTTCATCTTTTTGAACATTCAGCATTCATTTTCTGTATGTTCTACATGTCCAGTTCATACAGCCTACCATCAAGCAGTCCAGCCAAGAACAGTTTCTTGCCCGAATGGCTACCCTTATCACATTGAAAGCAAATTCCATAACAAGTTTCTTCAATGTCACCATCCTCTTAAAGTAGATTGGTGCTGCCAGAAGCAGACATGTTTTACTGTTGAGAAAGGTCTAAGTTCTTAATACATTTTAAATGTCATATTCTGTAGGTCTTTGAAGTGTTGATGATTATCTGTCTAACTGAAATATATCCTTATATATCTAGAAAATCTAACTAATATGACTATAGATTGACTATTATAAATGACTCTTAATCTGTATTTCTTAATTATACATTATATTTTTAAATGGGGTGCACAAACAAGAGTAGAAATACATATACACAGTGTAACAAAATTGCCCTTAAATTTGTATCAATAGACCAAAGTACATACCAATGTAAAGTATTCATTTCTATATCATATTCCCCTTTAAATAAAAACAAACATTTATAAACAATAATTTTGGGAATTTCAGCTTAGTTTTCTCCAAAATGCTTCCTGCTGTTTGTTGGGTGAAATATTTTTAGGGTTCATGGAGAACTTTTAGGGGCTCTTGTTCCATCGAACCACACTAGCCTGGAAGGAATCCACAGGTTCCCATCCTCTGTGGAAACAAAGGCAGAACCTCTTTTTCAAAGCAACATATCCTTAGACCCAAATTTTGTTGTCAAGATACATTTAAGCTGGTTTAGCTTAGCAGCCCTCAGAATCAAATGTCTCTCTGCACTCAAAAAATTCAAAGAAAACACAATAAAATACATAATCCAAATCTGCCATGCAGTATTCTGTATGGCCTGAAAATGTCTCCATGTATGATGATAGGAATCTGCCATGCTTTCCTACCTGTGCACACCTAGCAGACCTGATCCAGCTGCTTGCCCAGGCAGGGGTGCTGGGTGGTAGGCATGCTCTCAACTACTTTCCTCCTAACCCCAGTCAGGCATACAAGCACCCAGACCCAAAGTATGTGGCTGCCCACAAAACGTATGGGCACCATTTGTAGGCAGACATTATTCATTTGTTTCCTGACTGCCCAGACCCAAATAATCACACAGGATATCAGGATATTAATTACAACAGCACTTGGCCTATTAGCTCAGGCTTCTTATTAACTAACTCTTATATCTTAAATTAATCCATTTCTGTTAATCTGTGTATCGGCATGAGGCTGTGGCTTACTGGTAAGGGCTCAGTGTCTGTCTCCTTCAACAGCTACATGGTGTCTCTCTGACTTTGCCTTCTCTCTCTCTCTCTCTCTCTCTCTCTCTCTCTCTCTCTCTCTCTATATATATATATATATATATATATATATATATATATATATATATATTCATTCCAGCCTGGCTATATTCTGCCCTGCGATAGACTGTAGCAGCTTCTTTATTAACCAATGGTAATAAAACACATTCATAGTATGCAGAGGGGAATCTCACATCAGTTATCCAAACAAAAATACATATACCTGACTCATTTTAATCATCACATTGTTATTACTAGAAGTATTACAGCTGGTAAGATGAGCTGTGCCACACATATGCTTCCAGAGGACAGAATGTCTGTGGGGCCTAAAGTTGCCATCCGAAGGTCTCATACACATCAACTATTCCAGCCTGCAGGGTGATGGCTTAGCACCTAACACATGCTCAGTCAGACTCTAGGTCAACCAACTGCACCCTCTCACTCAAGCTGATTTTTTTTAAGCAGAGTCAATTAACAGAAGCTGAAAAGAGTAATGCATTTAACATGAGGCAGAGACTAGAGTTGAGAATGCCTGTTAAGGGCATAACAGAATAATTTAGCTGCTAATTATAAAACAGCAGCTACAATACCACAGCACTAGAATGACGATCTTAAAGCAGGCCTGGACTATTGAGCTCTCACTGAATGGTAGGCATGGCTGCTCCCCCTAAATGCCGTAACTACCCTTAGGGTCAGTCTTCTGCTGTGAACTCCATCTTACGGATGAGAAAATGAGGCAGAGAGATGCTAAGGAAGTACACAAAATCAAATCCTTAGTGACTAAAAGAAGAAAGATTCTAATCTAGGTTTAGCTCTGTAACTCTCCTTACCCACTGTCCTAAGTCAAAGATAAATGTCTACAAGGATATTTCAAGGAAGTATCATAGGTATTTAGGATCCCCACCTTCTTTACTTCCACCTAAATTAATACACCGCAAATCAGAAAACATATATTTGAATGTAGCATGAGTGATGTGGAGTCCCCTCTTTGTGCTGTGATTACCATTAATGAATAAAGAAATTGCTTTGGACCGATAGCAAAGCAGAGCTTAGGGAGACAGGGAAAGCTAGGCTGAATGCTGGAAAAAAGAAAGAAGCCATGTAGCCTGCTGGAGACAGACACTGGGAACTTTACCAGGTAAGCCAGAGTCACGTGGCAATATACAGATTAATATAAATGGGTGAAATTAATATGTAAGAGTTAGCCAATAAGAAACTAGAGCTAATGGGCCAAACAGTGATTTAATTAATAAAGTTTCTGTGTGATTATCTTGGGCCTAAGGTAGCTGGGTGGTTGGGAACAAACAACTGGCCTCCTCCAACACCTGAGGTAGTAAAGAGATTCTCAAATCTGAATTCCATCCTCCACTACCCTTGACTGGCTACCAACCTACCACTACCATTGACCAGTTACCTACCTACCACTGCCACTAACTAGTTACCTAATTACCACTGCCACTGACAAGTTACCTACCATTACAAAGTTCATATCATCTCTTTGATCCCAGTTCTTATATCTTGGAAAATTAGATAACTGAACATACTAGTTTCCTAATAAAACCAAATGGAAACTTGGTTTATTTTTTTAGTAAATTTAGTGATTTATGTAACAAAAACTAATTATTCGATTATTTAATTTATTAAATGAGGGGAAAAATAATGACTTCTCCTTGACTAGATGTAAAATCTAAGGACATACCGACTACTTGTCAAAATTTCATAACATGATGCCCATACTACTTCATTCATGGTCCTCAAACACAATTTTTGTGAAGGTTTGGAATTAGACTATCTGTCAAACAAAATCTTAATCAAACCAAAGTGAGGTGAAAAACAAAGCCATTCTTAATGTATCTATTGCTTCATCAGGTTACGCGCTGGCAGGTTGGTGGAACCCTATATTTCCGGAGAACATATTTTAAAGATTATAGCACATCAGAAAACACACATCAATTAATTGCATCCAATGCTGCTTGTCTATCCACTGGACAATACACAAGCAAAATAGAGAGACATGCCTTCTTCTGTCAAGAAGTATGCAGTCTCCAGAAGAAACTGGGCATAAAGTTATTAATTAAGAAAGTCAAAAATTAAAAAGTATTTTGGCAAAGACTGTAGTGTTCTGAGAAAATGCACAGCATAGAGTGGCCCAAAGCCCAAGAATGTTAATTAATTATAATGTTACAACAAGTATTTAAACTTGCTGTGCACAGCAGATCAGGATGGCAAACCAGATAACAGATCTGTCAAAGAGGGCATCATCTCTGTCTGACCTTAATAATTATGGCATCTCTCAAATGCTGAAGAGGAAAATGATTTGTTTCCCCAACACAATTGTTCAATACGCCCTTCATGGCCATCTATCCACGTATGTACTCTCCATCTCCCGCTCAATTAGAATGGATGCTCACATGGGCCTTTTACAGGTTGCATGCTCTGCCCTATTCTCAGGACCTAGAACACTGCCTAGAACTGTAGCTAGTTGTACATAGTTGCGTATTGACTGAGGACCATGAACTCCGGCAGGCACTAAGGAGTAAAGCTGTAGATTATGCCATGACGTGCTATGCTTCCTGTTTTCAAGAACTTCATAATCTGGTGGGGAACACGCAGTGATGAAGAATCATCTGCACCAGTTTCTCAGATGCACCACTGCGCATTTGTGTGGAAAGAAAATAAATAAAAATGCAGAGTAATCTCTGTTGGAAAAGCATTTTATAATAAAATCACTCAACAACAGAGAATACGAAGCTAGAGGTAAACTACTTTGGCTGTTGTTATTATACAGCTAAAAGAGAAACAAATACACAAATTGAACACATTAAAACTGAAATTTAATAATTTAATAAACTTCAAATTAGCATTAATGCAAGTTCCAATGACATTTTCCTGAAGCCACACAGCTACTTGCAACACAAAGGATACTGACTGGATTTTGTTAACAATGCCATGATGTCAGTTGGCCTTCGCTTGGTACACAGCAGTGATTATAGATTAAGTCTACCTTGGCTCCCTTTACAATAGCCTGTGACATTTAAAGAGTACAACTTGTCTCCAATAAAACAGTAAACACAAGGGCTAGTACAGGCCTTCTGGGAAACTGCGGCCGAGCTCAGTTATAAAGTGGTTATCTTGAGAACCCCAGATAGGCTTTAGATTTGTGTCTTTTATGGTGTGACAGGAAAACAGAAGTGTTTACTGTCATAGAAAATGTGCAGCCTTTAGCATGTATCTGCCCCCCCCCCCATGAGCCAGTCCCTCTGTGTTGTGTTTCTTAGTCACAGGTAAGGGCTATTGAGAGGAAAGGAGCCAGCACATGGGAGTCAGACACACAGGGTTTGAAACCCTGTCCTACTACCAAGCAGCTGTATAGGTCTGGGAAAGTGACCTTGATGGAATTCAGTTTTCTCACAACAAATATGGAAACAATGCCTATCTCATACAATTATTGTAAGATTAAATTAGATTATATGAAGAGTGGTGTATAGCATACAGAACATACTCATTTAGTATAGATTTGATTTCTCCTTTCTTGGTTCCTGTCTTTTCTACAGATCTCTGCTGTCCCATCCTTACTTATGATATCTTCACTCTACAGATACTTACTGAGTATTTTCTATTATAATTCTATATACAATAGACAATGGTCATGCCTTCATCGAGCCTATATTCTATAGACTTGTGGCCCACCGAGGAACAATGGAGGCAGAGATATAAGAAGGATGTTAAAGAGATATACCTAAAAAGTGAAGTTGGTGCTAGGAGCTGGGCTTTCGGGTTAATTACAGTCTATTCAGATTTACTTAATGCCATATGAATGAGTTCAAACAATTTTTTTAACATCTTAGAAATTTTGAATGAGATTTTGCCAAATGCTGGTCAGTATTTGATTCCTTTTCAGTGTAATCTGTAAAATTGAAGATTTCATAGCTCTAGAAACTATTATCAAAGAAATGTTGGGATAGGATGATAGTCTACTGGTAAGAGCCCTTGCTATGCAAGCATGAATACTTGAGTTGGAATCTCCCAGAAGCCATACAAAAAAAAGCCAAGCATTGCTATGTATGCCTGTATTATAGGGCAGAAACAAAGATTCTAGGAGATGCCTGGCCAAAAGACTGACCAAATGTTGATCTTCCAATGTGAGAGACCCTTTCCTTGAGATAAGAAAATAAACTGGAGATCAATAGAGGAAATATACCCAATATTTTCTCCTGGTTTCTGAATACATACACACATACCTGCACATCCTTTTGCACATGTGTGAGCATGCACACACACACATACACACTTCTATACACATATTTACTCACCCCCATGTGCACACTCACACACACACATACCTGCAAGCCACACCCCTATGAAAACACACACACAATGCTAGTGAGGGTTATGTATCAGAAAATGTATGATAAAGTCACAATAAGAAAAAAATTCAAAGGTTGAAAGGGACATTGTTTGAGAAAAAGACTAGAGAATATGATGAAAATTGAAGCTGAACAAACCCCTGATGTCAAGACAGGTTGACCATCCACACAATATAATAAAAGATAAGGCTGCCCTATCTCCAGGGCACAAGGACCATCCTCTCATAAGCATTCGTTATGAGGGTGAATGGATACCTGTGACTGAGCTGTCAGAATGACCCACCTAAAATGGGACAAAAGAAAACTGGAGAGACTTAAAGTACAGAAATCTACGGCATAGAATACAGACTTGGGACAAAGAAAGAATCTAGGGGCTCTATAAAAAATAACAAGGTTTGATAAAATGAGATGGTGAAAAAAAGAGAAGGAACCAGAGCTGCTGCCCAAATTCTAAGCATGTGAAAAAGTTCCATTTTTAGTTAGCATGGGATTCAATTATGAAGAGAACTACTTTAAATGGAAATAAGTGTTTAGCATCTTTTAGGACACAGGCTGGCTGACAGTGATGAAGAAAGCTCGGCCATTCTCCTCTGAACCACAATGGCACCTTCCTTAGATTTTGCAGGCATATGAACCTCTTCATGGTATAATTTCCAAAGACAATGAGGAGGAGGTATTTTCTAGTTCAGCTACATCATTTATTCAAATTCAAAACTATGAAAATGGTTTCTCTGCTAAGGAGCTGATTCAGTCCTTTATTGAAGGGCCATCTAACTGGGTGTCCTAATTGAGGTACAATTTAATTGGATAATGAAACTACTGACATTTAGCCTGCAATGATTTTTGATAATGACATGTACTGGAATCAAAGTAAAGGAAGGAACAAAATGAAAATTAAAAAGAACTCTTTTGGAAATCCAGTTTATAATCTCTAAAACTACTAAAAGGAAGAAATATGTTTTAAAATTGACTCACGAAATGAGGCAATTCTCCTGTTTCCCTCTTCAAGTCTGTCCTCCACCTTTGTCCTGCAGGTCCTGTCTCCCCTGGATGCTAAGCTCCACAGTAAGGGCACCAAGAGTCTTTACTTGGGCTTCTGATGGGAACCTCACAGTACAAGGCTCTAGCAGAGGATCAGAGAGGGCGAGCAAGGATAGGAGTTCGATTTTTTCTGGCTACTCCCTCAGCAACCAAGGGTTTACTATGGGCTGTGTTTGTCACTTTAAGATCCCAGCCTCTGGGCGGGGGGTGGGATCCCAGCCTCTATCTGGAGGGCTGAAGTTGCCACTAAATTCTAATAAGCTTCCCCCTCGTCTCTCTGGCCTAAAGCCCCGGTTTTCGGTGTCTGGTAACCAGTGTTCCAGTTTCCTTTCTGTTGCTATGATACAACACTCTGACCAAAAAGCAAGTTAGGGAAGGAGAGAGGTTTTAATCTCAGCTTACAGGTTGCAGCCGTCTTTGATGGAAAACAGAGAGGGATCTCAAGGAGAAACTTGAAGCAGTACCATGGAGGAGGATGCTTGCTGGCCCAGTCACAGGCTCATGTTGAACAGGTCCCTTTCTTTTCTACAACCCCTGACCTAAGAAGTGGTGCCACCCAAAGAGGTCTGTGCTCCCTCACCTCCATGGCCCAGCATGACAGCACCTCCACAGATGCTCCCACAAGTCAATCTGACCTAAGCAATTCTTCAGTCTAAGCTTCCTCTCCAATGACACTAGGCTACATCAAACTGACCATTAAAGCTAACTCGAACACAGCTACATCTCAATCAACAATCTCAGCAAATATAAGCTAAAACATTGGATTCATTTAATTCAATTCCTTTAGGAATTTAATTCAATTCCTTTAGAACTCCTTTGCACTACTTACTTAGACTTACTATATAAATAATAATAGCAAGAGTATTTATTTAATGTTTATATTATGGTAGCCTCTATGATGAGTCTTTATATGGATTATTTCATCATTTTACCTTCCAACAAAAAACTATTAATGTTGCCATTATTATCCCTTTGGTACACATCATTATTACCTAGAAATTCATTTGATCCTTCTCACTTCCATGGAATGGATATCCTTACTCCACCGATACAGAGTTTACTCATATAGTTTCTCAGAGCCTCAAGAATGGAAAAGAAGTAAAGATGTGCCTATTCTAAGCCCAAATCTTAAGAAGTTACCCACTTCCGTACATCTCTAACATCACCATGAAAGAGATGTGTCCAGGCTAAAATCTTAGTCCCACTTAGCACATATTAATTCACTCTCAGAGAAATGCATGTGAGCCTTGTCAAAACCTGCAGTCAACCTAAACCAAAATAAGACAATCCCACGATGACAAACAGATTCATGAAAATAAAAGATTACCATCTTAAACTGTGTGTTTTGTATGTCTCAACAATAGGAAGTAGCAATGGGAAACTGACAGAAATTCAATTATGTATACGACTATAGGTTCCATATGGGGTTTTCTATCAATGAAATTTAGCATAGATCAGCCTAATCCAATTAAATCAATCTGCATAAACAAGCTACCCTGGCAGGAGATTCTCAGTTGCCATTTAGATGAAACACATAGACAGTCATTATTCTAAAGCAAAAGGCTCTTTCTAACCAGCTTGCTTTTCCATCCTTCCAACCATATGCCTTTCCTACTCCATCACTAGGGTCACACAGGTTTGCAGGCAGCTACCTGAGCAGGGAATGTAAGATTTCAGATCTCTTCCTTTATACAGTGTTCTCTAGACTTAGAAGGAGTTTCTGCTACTCCATTCCTCAGCTCTGATCCCATCTTCCCCTGATTCCTGCAACCTGAGACGTAGCCCTTCTCTGCGTTCTATCTTTGCACATATTTGCCTTTTTAAGAGATATTTTAACATTGGATTTTAATGTTGGCTCTATTGGAGACCAGAATTTTGCTTTTTATTTCCTACATGTTCATTTTACCAGGCACACAATAGGCTCCCGAACATTGATACAACCATTTTGCATTGGAGGAAATGCTACTTTGGTGACTGGTAGAAAAGGGACTTGGGTAGGAATTTCTCAGTCTTAATTCCGCATCACCTCAAGAAAAGGCACACTGCTTCCTGGCTCCTGATTCCAATTTCGCTAGAGCAGAAGAAGGTGACTTCTCGGGTTTGAGATGCATATTCCTTGGGGACACCCAGCTCCTTTTGTCTATTCTTCGCTCACTAAGCACTTTCACCTTCACTCTGGCAAAGTTGGTTTGCTAAGCAGAAAATTTGGGGAGAAAATGAAAAGACGAAAATGGGGAAGACAATCCCATATTCAGACACCAACTATAAATTGCAGAAATAGGTTAGCAACACTCTATTTTCAGAAGTTAATCTGCTATGAATGAACTAAAAATTAATTGTAGGATTTCCAAAGCTAGGGCCAAATTTTGATTTAGAAGGAGCTCACCATGGGGCCGTGCCCTCGTCCCAGGAGAACTGGCCTAAAACAACCAACAGATGTCTTCGGAAAATTCTTTCCCTACAGCTCTCGACAGGGGCAGCAACTGCTAGAGGGGAGAAAGCTAGAGAATTCAGACTGGCAGGATAGCAAACCCAGATGCTTTCCTCCTTGTTGCTAATAGAAACAGGATTAGACTAGATGGGGAACTGTAATTAGGCTCTTGGCTTTTATATCTGACATGTTTACAGCCATCATGCTATTCTGGGGCTCTTACATAACATTTTTATCTGATGCTATAATGGGCATTTTGCGCTCCTACTTTCCTCTTCTAAGTGTCTCTGACATGGGAGCACTCTTTCTCTTCCGGGTCTGGACCTGTATTGCCATATGCACACATATGTGAGCTGGAAATATTTGCTTCTTCACCTTAACACAGATGTTGATCCTATGTTGCTCTTCTAATCATGTCTATCATCAGAGGTCGGCAAACTGTAGCCCATACGTCAAACCTGCCTCAGGTTTTCATGTCGTCTGTGAAGCAAGATAGATCTTAAGTTTCTAAGGCATTATAAAAACTACAACTAAAACACAGAATAATAAAAAAAATGAGTCTATCAAGCCTAAGTATGTGCAATGAAGTCCATTGTTGTAAATGTGTATTAATCATTTACCTATGTCAGTATGTTCCATTATAGATCACAAATGAGGCTAATAATTCTAGCATCACATAATGATGATGATAAGTACTCACATTGATAGAATCTTGCTAAAACACCAGGAATTATGATGAGTATTTTACATGGATTATCTCATTTAACCTTCAGAGATGTTCGCTGAAAGCAGCTCTGTTATTAGCATTACTTAGAGCTGTGCAAAGCTTAAATAACTCGCAACTGGTGACATAGGATTAGCAGAAAGGCACATACTAAAAACTCATACATTCTAATTAAATAGTCTTTACTATAACGGTTCCAAGAATTAACAGAATCATATCTTCAAGATGCCATGACATAACAGATTGAGAAATGATTTCTGGTATCCGATATCCACACTAAAGTGAACTGTCCTATTGCTGGGCATTAGAACATTTTGTTTCCCCTGAATCATGTCGGCTTAAATCACATGACTTATTACATGCCCATCAAGTGCCAGGATTAGTTTCATATGGTTCCAAAGATTTCTTTCTTCTTCCCAATCTTTCCAGAACTCTTCAAGAATTCATCATTTTTCCTTTAGTGAAATTTCAAAGCTTCAAACAGTATTTCTTGTTAAACTCCAGAGCACAACTTAACACATTGGTGGGCATTACCATAAATGTTGCATCTCTCTCTTGCTCTCTAGTTACTCAGTCCTGGTCCTTCATTGTTCACTAAACACATCTTTTCATGACTCTAACATTTTTGCATATACTGTCTCCACAAGAGATGTTCTTCCTGCTAGCAGTCAAATTTCAAAAGGTTTTCCTAACTCAGTTGTCTCTTTGCTTTATTCTTAGTATTCCTGTACAGTGAAAATAGGCCATAGTGTACTTTATCTAGCCATAGTCTTTCATTCAAGATTAAGGATTTTTATAAGGAAATATTGTATTTATATAGTTGTGTATAAATAAATATATTTAAGATTCAAAATTAAACAGCATTTTGAGGTAACATCATCCATATTCATTGAGAAGTCAATCCCAAACCTATATGAGAAATATAAACATGAGAATATCTTTCAGCTTGGTAAAGATTGCAATTATGCCTTATAAATTAATTGTTAAAATTCTCTAAGATTACCTTTGTAGTTGATAATGATCATTGTCTCAGTAGCATGACAGACTTCTAAACACCTAAGTTTCCAGACCCAAAAGTTCCAGTTTGATTCTGAAAAACAAAATTCTGAGCAAAGAAATCTCAAGGGAATTTTTTTCATTTACTTTGTGAAAGTATTTTTACCAACCCAAGTGCTTGAAAAAATAAGTATCTTGGAAACAAGAAGTAGGACCAAAACCATTTAAGACTCATGAAACCTCAAAACTGTTTTTTTATCTATTTAGTTTGAAAATTACACTATTGCATTTTCCAAATACCAGGAAGCTATCATCATTAAATTGATGGATATGACTTGAAAAAAATATTTCGGAAAATATTAATACATGACATTTTTTCAACATAATATTTTCATTGATTACTTGGGAATTTCACATCATGCACCTTGATCACACCCACTTCCCAGACCTCCCAGGTCTACCTCCACCTTTGAGGACACCTCCCCTGCAAAAAAAAAAAAGGAAAAAAAGTCCAATCTGTGCTTCTATAGACTCACTGGAACATGGCCAAACTACTAGTGCTCAGCCCCTTAAAGAAAATTGAGCCTTTCCCACTCACAGCCCTGCCAGAAGCCATCAATTGTGGAGAGCTAGCGCAACATTTAAGAGTTCTCTTTGATGGTTTTCTGTCTAGGCTATTGCTTTTGGGGAGTGGGGGAAATGGGGACATAGGTGTTGTCATGGAAGTTTTCTATGTCCTTCTTTCCCAACTGTGAGTCTACAGTCATCAATACAATGCAAAAATAGCTTCCTTGCCAGTTACAGTCAGCAGGAGCACAGATCATGGACTTCTGCATGGTTTCTGGTGACAGTATGAACCACAGACATCCACGTGGTCTCTAGTTTCAGCATGTGCCACAGACCGCAGCATGATCTCCAGCGGCAGGACAGGCTATGGACATCAACACAGCTCTCTCTCACAACTTGGACCATGGACATCATTATAGCCTTCAGCGGCACCATAGGTAAACCAAGAATATCAACACGGTTTCTGGGACAACACAGACCACGGACACCAATATGGTTCCCAGCAACAGTCCAGCCTATGAACATTAACATGGATTTAGGCTGTGACACAGATCACAGGCTGCCACATGGTCTTCAGCAGTAACACAGGCATGAACATCAACATGGCCCCGGCTGCAGCAGGACCATGGACCCCACCACAAATACTGGAGGGTAACTGAGACCACAGATATCAACACAGCCCCAGGCCGCAACACGGGCACTCACATCAACATGGCCTCAGTGGAAACCCAGACCACAGACACCAATATGGCCTCCTATATCAGCACAGACTATGAACATCCACACGAAACTCAGACTTCAGTATGTTCTGGAGTATCGGGCCACAGATACCAACATGGCTTCCAAGGACAAACAGGGACCATAGAGGTCTTTTGAGGAGGTTCAATCCAGAAAAATGAATGGTTCTTCATCTCACACATCCTGCTGTTCCTCAGAATCAAAGAGATTGTATGGCTGGGCAGAAATTTCAAGGGCTGAGTCTATACAAGCTCTATGCTGCTGCAAACCACCCTGTTGGTCCTACTTGGCAACAAACGTTCCCCCATCCACCACGGATGTGGGATGCCCCTCCCCTCTGTATGCTGTGAATATGTTTTATTATCATTGGTTAATTAAGAAACTGCTTTGGCCTGTGGCAGGGCAAAATATAGCTAGTGGGAAATCCAAAGAAACAGGGAGAAAGAAGGGAGATACCAGCAGCTTCCAGGGAAACAAGATGTGAGGTAACAAGTCACAAGTCATGTGGTAAATATAGGACAATAGAAATGGGTTAATTTAAATTGTAAGAGCTAGTTAGTAATAAGCCTGAGCTAATATGCCAAACAGTTTGCTATTAACAGTTTGTAAGCTTCAGAGGGGTTATTAGGGAACTGGTGGGCGGGAGAGAAACCTACACTTACACACACAGTCTTATAGCACACCTTTCACCTCCATGTGTTCTCTAGTTCCACCTCTCTCCACAACACACTCACCACTCCATTCCTCCATCTTTTCCACCTCTCCATCCAATTTCCTTTTGTCATAGTGGCACTGGAAACTGCAGTGAGTCTCACAGTATATTTCTTTTGCCCAGACAGCTTTACACGTAAATATTCATTACATCGAGTTGTTTTGGTCTGCTTCGAGGTTTCTGGTTTCTGAAACACTATAAATATTGAAGCATGGCCAAGACTCATCTCAGCTATCTTGCTGTTGCCCAGAGTGAGAACAGTCCTGCGACTAGGCAGGGCATCGAGCTTTCTGCTTGCAGCCTAAATGCAGTACTCTCCATCTCCAGACAGGACAAGTAGCCCATGCTGCAGCTGCAGTGGCTACATAGCCGGGGCTAACCAACCCGTATAGGACCAGCCCTATTCAGTAATGACATCTGGTTCTTCAGGATGGCTCCTCCACTTGTTCCATCAGCTTGTAGGTGAAATAGATGTTGGGGTGGGCCCATTCAAAGTGCTAGAGCTGGGCCTGGATGGTAGCCACATTGTTCAGTCTAGACCTCCACCATGTGTGAGGGCCTCCTCCACTTTAAGAGCTATGATTTATCTCCTAAAATCTCCTGAAATTCTTTAGCACTGTGACACTCCTTAGGGGGCATAACTAGTAGTGATCATAATCCTTCTAAACATCATAATGGTTTACATTGATTGACACCTTGACTAGGCCTAGACTCACCTAGGTAAGGAGCCACCGGGAGTATCTACGGGGATTATCTAGTTATGTTCACCTCTTGAAATGCCTGCAAAAGATTTCCTTTATAGGGTGTAATTATGATAGGAAGGCCCACCCAAAATGTAGGTACCATTTCTTGAGCTAGGTTTTCTAATTGAATGAAAAGGAGAAAAGGAACCGAGTAGCATAATTCATATATCTCTGGGCTTCCTCATTGCAGAGGCAATGTAAGCAGCCACCTCAAGCTTCTGACACCATGACTCTCGTACCATGATGGACTGTCAGGCTCTATTTCACGCTGGCAGTAGAATTTGGCAGCATCACCCATGAGGCACAAAATGGGAAGGCAGGAAAGATGAAAGACTGAGGGGATTCTTCTGCAGAGTAAACAATACAGAAGAGCATTCAGGATACTTCTAAGAAGGCAGCTGTAATTATCAAAGAGATTCATACAAACCATAGTCAGTCAATAAGAAACGAATCCTAAAGACAAAACCCCACCCATTCAAAACTCCATCTTGTTTAAATGGATATTCATTTGAAGAAAGAAGGTCTAAACTAAAGAGATTCCTTTGTCCTTAAAAGAAACTGCCTAGGGATGTGTTTCTCCATGGTTTGCACACAAATACTGCTTCAATTGTGATCTAAGATGGCTAGACTCCACCATAAGGCAACATCACTATGCACAGGCCCCATTTTGAAGACATGAGAGATGCAAGATGGAGAGAGAGAACCATGGGATTCTCCTCCATGGCTACAAAGAGTCACTGAGGTCACGCAATGGAAAGCAGTTTTGAAGAGTCAGCAAGGAAGCCCTGAAGGTCATTTTAGGAAGTTGTGACAATGAAGCCAAAGTTACATCGAAAATCCCAGGATGCTATAAATGCCAGAACCACGTACTGTCTCCCTTTGAAAACTACATGCATGCACTGACTGGGGCTGGCTCAAGAGAGAGGCAGCAAGGCTGAAGGGGCTGAGCTACTGTGGTAGTTTGGATGCAATTGGCCCCTAGAGGGAGTGGCACTATTAGCAGGTGTTGCTTTGTTGGAGTGGGTATGGCCTTGTTAGAGGGAGTGTATCACTGGGGTGGGGGCAGGCTTTGAGGTTTCCTTTGCTTATAATACCGTCCAGTGAGTCAGTGAACTTCCTGTTGCCTGTAAGATGTAGGACTCTCAGCAACTCCTGCAGCACCACACCTGCCTGCACCCCACCACGCTCCCCGCCATGATGATAATCAACTGAACTTCCGAAACTGTAAGTGCGTCTTCTCAATTAAATGTTTTACTTTATAAGAGTTACCATGGTCATGGTGTCTCTTCACAGCAATAAAAACCTAACTAAGACATCTACCTAATCCCTTTGGCTCTCAAATGACTCCATCGTGAATCCCACCTACTGGTCATGATGTGGAAGGATTTATTGTTTACCCCAAGGGGTTTCACTCTTGTTTTGGTTGACCATTCCTCCCACCTGAACAGAAATGTTTATTTTGTGCCGATGTGTGTTAGGTATATATACTAGGTTTCAGAGTTAAGATAATGATTTGAGTCCCAGAAGAGATTATACTTTCAAACAGTGTTTAAATTGTTAAAGGGTATGAGTACTCTTGAAGTTGAACTGAGTGCATTTTGCATTCTGAGATGGTAAAAACAAGGGGTGGAAGTCTGACGCAAAAATGATACATTAAAATGTCAAGTTTGCAAGGAATGGATTTGTAATGGCTTAAGATGACTTTCAGTGTGGCAGGACCTAGAATTATCTCAGAAAAGAGCCTCTGAACATGCCCATGAGGGGTTTTCTACTTTCAGTTGGCCTCTGGGCATGCCTATGGGGGATTTTCTTGAGGTTGAGTTAGGAAGATATACCCTAAATAAGGGCGGGATCATTTTATGGACTGGGTCTTGAACTGAATAAAAAGAAAAAAGCCAACTGAGAGGGAGCAGCCATAATTCTCTTCTTCCTGACCATGGACACAACGGAACCAGCTGTTTCAAGTTCCTGATTACCCGACTTCATCCCCATGATGCACTGTGCCCATGAGACCCCCTTTCCCTTCTGTTGCTTTCGTGGGGTAGTTTATTACAGCAGCAGGAAAGGTAACTAATACAGCCATGTAAACGGACCACACTTGGTTGCTTCCCTCGCATTTGTATGTGGTTAGAGCACTGAACCACAGCTTTTATAACAGGAGCAAGGGATAGACGTCCCAGCGAGATCTTGCTAATAAATGCATCTTTTGTAGTAACACATTTTATTTTTTTTATTATTCTCCTGTCTCACTGGTATAGATGCTTCAAATGGTGAGCTTACGGTACGTCAAGGATAAACAAGAGTTCGATCTTGAGTGTCCTCTGAAGGGGAAGTCACCTGGCCATTTGCACTAATGCTAAGCTTTAATGAAAATAATAAAACAATCACTTATTGTGCATAAACACTGATACTTTGTCATTTATCTGTTTTAGCAACTAGTGTTAATTTGCACTGATAGTGTAGCTTTCAATCAAATCAAAGCACCTTCATATTTTTTATATTCAAATGTTCTGTAATTTTCTTTCGAGTTTATTCTTTGGAAATTTTCAAAAATGCATATAATAAAATATGACCTATGAATCCTCATTATTACCTTCCAGCTCCCCCGGATTCCCTTCTAATATACCTCCCTCCCAAGGTCACGCCACTTCTCTTTTTAAAAACCAACACACTAAGTCCAGCTAGTGTTGCTCCTATGTACATGGGTGCAGGGCCACCTGCTGGAACATGGGCACACAACCTGCGGTCACACAGTCAACGAAGAATGAGTCTTTCCTCCCAACAACTCTCAGCATCAACAATTCCTCAGTTAGGAAGGAAGCCTTATGATCTATTTGCTTCAATCCACACTGGACTTTTTTTCTGGCTTGATCGTATACATCGTATTGCTTCATGAATACTTCAGTATAATGAAAAACAAAGGCACCGTAATATGACTTATGTCAAATAAACAATGTTTATGCTGTTTTCACATCAAAGTATTCGCACAGAGGTATGCAGTAATATTTTGTTTGTGATCTAGCAAAGTTTGCCTGCAGATCAGAGTGCAGAGCTAAGCCACTAGTTAGCCATAGAGGTAAGGCAGTGATGGCACATGCCTTTAATCCCAGCACTCAGGAGACAGAGATAGGTGGATCTCTGTGAGTTCAAGGCCACTCTTGAGCTACACTAGAGTGATCCAGTCTCAAAGAGAAACAGAGCCAGGCAGTGGTGACTCACACCTTTAATCCCAGCACTCAGGAAGGGATATGACTTGGTAGAGAGAGGAATATAAAGTGGGAAGAGACAGGAGCTCAGAAGTAGCCTGAGGTTTCAAGGAGCTAGCATGCAGTCTGAGGATGCAAACTGATGATCGATTCATAGAGACAAGTCCATCCCTCTGGTCTGAGCAGTGGTAGAGGTAAGAACTCTATTGGTTGGCTCCACTGTTTCTCTGATCGCCCAGATTTCACCCTCTAATATCTGATTCCCGGTTTTTGTTATTAAGAACAATTAGAATTCGTGCTGCAGAGGTGCTGAGTAGAAAGAGACATGACGAAAATGTTTGCAGATGTCAGTAAATGACGGACAGCTAAAGGAGATACCTCATTACAGGCCGGGGTATCACTGAAGTGGACAAACTTCTTGCGTGATGTTTGCTGCTATAGCACTGCTTATTCGTCTCTCTCTTGCTCACACCGTTTCTCTCTCTCCTTTTAATATTCAGCAGCTGAAAAACCTTGCAATTACTATCCTCCTACTGAGTTAATACCTCCCTGAGAATATATGACCTCAATTGCAAAGCATATTGGATCTCTCTGAAGTCATTTTAAAATAAATCTGATCCCATAATAAGAAGGCCACAGAAGTCTTGGAAATCTTGAGTAACACAAACAACTCCATTTTTGCTAAATTTTTCAGAAGCAAGGGTTATATCTAAGAAAGAACTTTATAGAATGGTTTTCAAATGATCTAAGGTGAGGAAAATAAAAAAAAATTAACTGCTCCTACACTTTAAGGACCTGATGCTTACACCATTACTTTATTCAGTAAGTGCTTCTTGAAAGGCAAGTGAGATGGTTCAGTGGGTAAAGACTCAAAGTACAAAGAGAGACCAAATTTCCATAAGCTGCCCTTTGACCTCCATGCGCATGCCATGGCATGCTCTTGTTACACATACACCACACACACACACACACACACACACACACACACACACACAAATGGCATAGGATATGGGAGTACAGGGTGCAGGCCATAGTATGGGATAACCTTTTAAAAAAATGACCTTTGAAAAAAATCTTGTGGAAATATACTGCTGTAGAAGCTTCCTAAATTCTACATGTATGCTTAGACAGATATATATGCATATATTAAAGAAGTCGAAAGAAGTGAGCCTACAATAGGGGAGCAATGTCTCTCCCAGAGAGATACCATAGGCTATCAAGTAAAAAGGTCAGTGCCAGGAATGAATTACCTTGTTTCTGATGGGTCCCTAGATCACCCATCAACATTGTAAGCTATTGTCAATGGTCTTGGTTACTGCCCAGGACTTAGTGGTAAGGCCCTGTTTCTGAAGACCACATGGAGGACTAAAGGGTTAACATAAAAGCCTCATGACTACTGGCTCATGGTGCTGAAAGCTTCTGAGCAGGCCACTGAAGATGAAAATTAATTGTCATTCTCACACAGAGTGAAACCCTACAGATACAGCCAGGGAATATATGCCCACTGTCCAATAGTGGAATAAATGTTATAGGTGTAACCAATAGCTTTTGGATTTCACTTATGCCCTGCCTCACAAGGCAAAACTCATGTCTGATACAATTAATCCATGAATGGCTAAAGTCACAGGCCCTAGGAGAACTTAATATTACTATTGTACTAAATGAATATAGTATTAAGCTGCCTCCCAAGTTTTCATCTTTATACCTAGAGTTTCATACATCGTAATCAGAGCAACTTCTTTTTGTATTAGATAGTGATTAACATAGACTCACAACCTGTTAGTGTGTAAAAAATAAGAGACTGTGGAGTGCTCAGCTCTCAATGGGAAGTTAATATTATATTCTACCCCACAAGGTTCAGAAAGATCATTATGAGAAAAAGATAGGAGAGATTGGAAGAGAGAGAAGTAACAGATATTTGTGAGAAACAGTATTTTCTGAACATGACAGAGCCATTGCACACAGGAGCTCACAGTGTCTGTGATTGTATGTATAAGGCCCATCCGAGATCAAGCCAACCAAAATCTCAGCACAGACAGGAGGAGTGGGACTCAACAAAACCTACTTCTAGTTGAGTTTGAAATTGACGATTGATGGCCACTGGGGGAGGAAGAGTCAGTTTTCTGCAGGGATGCAGGCCCTAAGATGATACCCACACTCTAGTAGATGATCCTACACCCATTTACACATAGGCACCACTAAGTAAATGCCGTGAGTTCTCAAAAGAAATATGTAAAGTTGGGAGGGAAAAGGGGTAGCAGGAATAGGAAAGGAAAAGTAATCAAAATAAACAATGTACAATGTATATTCCAAAATGTATTTATTGATAATATACAACATTCCAAGAAACATAGTAATTATCAGTGAGCACCTGATTTTCAGAAAAACACAAACCAATTTCTTATGTTCTTTTTGGTTCTGAATACTATAATATTTATCCAATACATGATAGAAAAATAAAGCAAGTTGTAAGATCACTGTTCATAAAATATTTGGGGGTCTGGGTATATGGCATAGCAGTTAAGAGCTCAAAATGCTCTTGATGAAGACCCAAACTCAGTTCCAGGCACCCATACCAGGCAACCCCTACATGAGTGTAACTCCAGGTCCTAAGGTCGCATGCCCTCTTTTGACTCCTTGGGTGCTTTCACTCTGACATGTGCCTACCCATACACAGACACAGACATATACAAATAATTTTTTAAATTAAATTTGCAAGGCGTTTGTTTGGAAATACTGATAATCACATATGACTAGATACCACATGAAAAAAAGAATGTTATCTCAAAAATGATTTAAAAATAAAGTCAATATGGGAGAAGAATAAAAACAAAAAAGTCTTAGAAAGATAAATAAAACTAAAATCAAAAATATGTATACACACAAACTCCCAAATATCAGATAATGGCTGCCTCTGTTCAAACCCTGTAGAAAACAGAGCCTGAAACAAATGAAGTTGGGGACATTTTACCACAGGATGTAAAAAGTCCTTTATTCAGGATGAGCCATGGGGATGATAGAAGAAAGAAAGCAAACAGAAGCTATGCAAATCACCTTCACACAAAGCCAACAACTCCCCATGCTCCCACCCTGCACCATCCACCCATGTGATGAGCACAGCAGAGACTCCATTCCATACCCTCCATGGCATTCCATCCAGGACTGGAGAGTGCGAGGCCAGCTGGAACACAAGAGATTGACACTAAAGACTTACATGGCATGTGACATGGGACTCCAAACTACTAGGACTGTTGGGAGGATTTGAGATCACCTATAAAGTGCCTGTCATTTAAAAAAAAAAGTAGGATAAAAATAAGACTATCATCCTGGGAAAGAGAATTAAAGGAATGAAAACAACTTAGTACCCACAAGACCATAGGCCCCTAACAGGTTTATCCCTTAGCTTGACCTCCTCAAGTGCTTTTTATCTCAAGAATAACCCAGAAGGGCATCATCACTTCAGTCTATACTGATAGCTTCTCCTGTTCTACTACATGCAACCTTCTCTTCATACAGCGCTGCCTTACCACCCTGTAATTCCTAGCAGAAGCTCCAGACAGATTGACAAAGAAGTATCCTAACTGCAGTGACTGAGCAGGATTGCTCCTGAGACCAAATATTACTTTTGGAGAGCATGCACAGTGGAGGCTCAACAAAGCCACAGTCTGTCATAGTTTAGATCTTAAATCCTGCTAAAGATTCATACGCCAAAGCTTTGGTTACCCGCTTTTGACACTACTGGAAGGTGGTGGTTAGAAGGACTTTAACAAGTGGAGTCTAGCAGAAAATACTCAAGACACATGTTGTGTCTTTTAAGACCCTGATCCCTTCCTTTCTCTCTTGTCACATCCTAGTCTCCATGGGTGAGCAGCTGTGTTCCACATCTTTCTCACCTGATGTTCTGTCTCACCATCACAAGTCCAAAAGCAACAAAATCAACCACAACAATGGACTTAAACCAATGGATCTGTAAACCAAAGTAAGCCTTCCCTCTCCATGAGTTAATTTATCTCCTTTATATTGACAAAAAAAAAATGATTCGCTACAACTCTGAAAACTTACTAGTCTAAAACTTTATAGTATGCTGCTGTTCACTCCCGGTTCTCTTGGTTGGTCACACCGGTATAGATATAGCTTCTGATGCATAGACCAACCTAGAACATCATGCATCAGGCCATATCCAAAGACACCTCCATACTTTAACCCAGGATAGGAACGTAACACCTCTTGGAGAAGAAGTTCCTGTGTTCATCAACAGTAAAACCTCTAGCTGATAGTGTGACTTAGGGCATGAGTTACAATGAATGGTCACAGCTGTCCTCCTGTAAGATGTGATCCAAAGAGTGTCGATTATCGTGGTAAACAGTGCTGGAAAGGAAGTGTTGTCCAGGAAAGAAAAAGAGTATATGTGAATATTCAAAGCAGAAGCCATGGTTTCTTAGGGACCTGAAAGGTCAGTAGCCTGACACCACAGAAAAGAGCAGAGCTTCAGAGAGGGACTACAGCGGGGACACTACTAGGTTTTTTCCTGTAAAGTGATAGTAAACCATTGCAAGATATAATAGCAAGCTTTAAAGATCAACTTATCACAATTTAGAATCACCTGGAAACCGGGTTTTAATTGAGAAATTTTCTAGGTCTATGGCCATTCCACCCTGAACACGTCCGATCTCGTCTGATCTCAGAAGCTAAGTAGGGTCGGGCCTGGTTAGTACTTGAATGGGAGACATTTTCTAGATCAGGTGAGTTTATGGACATGCCTGTGGGAGACTGCCCTGATGATTAGTTGATGTGGGAACACCCTGCACATTCCGGGTAGCATCATTCCCTAAGCAATGACCTTAAACAATGTGAGAAGAAAGAAAATTAATTGAGCGTACGTAGAGAGCAAGGGAATTCTTGCCTTTACTTCTGTAAAATGAGTTGCTGTACCCTGGAACCATAAGCTGAGTAAACCCTTTCCTCCCTGGAGATGCTTTTGGCAGAGGTATTTTATCACATCATCAGAAACAAAACTAGGACACAAGGGTTGTATGTTAATCCCTTATTCAAACTTAAAAAGCATTCAGCAACCAGCACGTCACCTCTAGCTATGAATAATAGGAACTCCAAAAATCTGAAAAGGAACAATAATCAAGTTAGGAACCGGAAGGAAGGCTCATTATTCTGAAGGCAGCATGATGATATAACACTAACCTCCAAATAAAAACTCATTCCTCCAGTGCACAGCAGGCTCTCGATTCTTCAGAAAGGAGTTAAGAAGAAGGCAAGGTTCTGCTCTCAAGGATTTTATCATCCGGTGGCAAGAGCAGGCTTTTATTTGAAGAAAATATGATGGGTGCAAAAACAGAGCCAATGTACTGGGCACAGTGAGAAAAAGCACTTTTCCTCCCTTCGTCTGAGAGAGAGACTGAGCCTGGAGGAGGCTCCAATTAACTTCACAGTTTGACAAGGAACAAAGAATCAAGCAAATAAACAACTGCCAAAGGACTATTTAACCTGGACAAATCTTCAGCAAATGGCCAGTTTCACAAAGCGTATTTTTTAAATGAGCTGTACGCAAAACAGGACAGCATACTACTGTCATCCGCAAATGATAACTAGATGAAAGAGCTAATTTTCCTGTGTCAAAAGGACTTCGGATAAAATCAAAGACTAACTACAAATTTTCCAGATGGAAAGTTGATTCTCCAGAAATTGTAGTCTGAGATCTAGAAGCCCCTGATCAATATTTATCAGGCCCTCATGAAACAGAATCAAGCACCCGAAGCCCAGGAGATTCATGACAGCAAGAACTTACAGAACCAACAACTGGGGATAGATGTCTTCTACACACACTGAGGAAACAGTACAGGAAAGAAATGAGGCAGCCTTAACGTTGCCAGAGCACTCATCTTTCATCATCTTTAAGCTGATAAAATGTTTCATGAAAGGCTTTGCAATCTCCACTTGGATGAAATATTAGGAGACAAAAAAAGGGGAATAAATATGAAGCCAACTGGACTAGAAAATATTAGAGAGGAGAAATTTTGGCAGGAAGCAAATGCAAGGAAAAAATCTAAGGAAAAAAAACATTGCTATCATTCAAAGGCAGGAAGAGGTAACAAGAAAACATGAAATAAGAAAAATTTTTGTAATATGTTACCTTCTTCCAATTGCCCTTAACGTCCTGTCAACCTTCTCATCACTTCTCATCACCAATTAAACACAGTTCCAGTTAAAGATCCATAACAATGGATTCAAGATGCTAAAGTCTATCACACTAACCAGGTGATTTCACAACCAGTATTTATTTTACTCACAGATAAAGCTACTGTAACCAATAATCTTGATGAATAACTTGATGGGATCTGGAATCTACTAAGACCCATGCCTCAGGGTGGGTCTGTAAGGGTGTTTCCAGAAAGAGTTAACTGAGGAGAAAAGACCGTCCCTCAGAGTGAACTTGCCAAAATGTAGCCCAAACAGAAAGAACTCTGAGCACAAAGCAGTGCTGACTGCCTGCCTTCCCTTTTGCTGCTGAGCACAATTATCTTTGCTATAATTGCTGCTGCTGCTGCTGCTGCTGCTGCTGCTGCTGCTGCTGCTGCTGCTGCTGTTCCTGCTGCTGTTCCTGCTGCTGAATTTCTGTTCTCCACTAACCTCAGACCCCATCTTCTTTAGGCTTCCAATGTATACTAAAGACCGGTGGCTCTCTAAGAACCTTCCAGTCCTTTAGTGCCAGATTGGCATTACTGAGGCATTCAGGTTAATAGAATGCTTGGCCACCCGTGTCTACATTTGTGCAGCATTCAGACACACACAGTTAGGGTCCCCAGAAGCTCTCCTGCATACCAATTTAGTGAATCTCCTTTTATAAGAGACAATTATATCAGCGCTGTTCCTCTACAAAACACAACCATTATAGTCAAAAGCAGAAGAAGGTAATCCCCATCATTCTGTAGAGGGTGACAAGTTCTTACTAACTATGCAGGGATCACAAATAACTACCTCTTAATTTTAAATAAAAATTGCATTTTTGATGGCTCTGTCTTATAATGTCCTGGTTATCCCTATCTACCTCAGTATGATGCATAACTAAGCAATCTTTTAAGTCCAAAATAAAATACAATGCAGTCCCAAACCACAAAAGACTATAACCTTAAGAATAACAAAACAATTTCAAAAAGGTTTTGAAATTTCTCTTTATAGAAACTCTGCTGGAAACAGCAAGTTCTCCTCCAAACCCACACATAACTGTTAACAATGAAGCTTAGCAATGGTAAAATTGGGATAAAAATACCTATTGGCTATAAGTTTTATGAAATACTCTAAAGAGTGTTTACTTCTTTGTAGGTTTTTAATTTTTTCTAATAGCACATATATTTATTTGTGTGATTCTGAGATACTTAGTATGCCCCATATCTTGATGAAAATCCTCTTGGGGTATAGTTTCCCCAATCTGTGTTAAATTACAAAGGCTCTATTGTAAGAAGACATCATCAATAAAGTGTGCAGAGAAGGTAAATGGGATGCACTTTCTGAGTGGTTTGGAAATTATTAAGAAAGAGTCAATTGGCTTGCAGTCTTCCAAGAGAAGTCAGAGTGTCACACCTCATGTGAAAGACCCCCATTCACATTATATAACACATCCCTTGCAATTCAACTCTATATATGTCTTAAGTCTTAGAGTTATAGACTTAAGGTCTATTACTTGCATCTTAAAATCAGGGAAGCCTACGTCATAAACTTTGTGTATGTCTAAATAGCTGAGATTTCACACTAATTCTCAAGTCAGAGTTTATCAACTTTATTCACGAAAAAAATACCACATAATATTTGGATATTCAATTATGTTTCATTCCTTTAGGTCTCTTAAAAGTCCATGGCCCAGATGTAGGAACAAAAGGTTCTTAAACCACATTTCCAAAATTTCTCAAATATTCCACGTGTTTCAGAATAAAAAAAAAATCTTGTGCTACCAGGAAAAGTTACTTCCAGGGTTAAAACCCAGCATCCTCTCATAGACACCAAACTATGTTTAATTGTAAACATCTGTAAAATAATTGGAAGCTCAAAGAAAGAAAATAAAATAGGATCATGCATGTTTTTTAGGGATACGGGGTCCAAAGAATTCATCTAGTTTAGTTGACCTATTTTACTGGCTGCAAAACTGAAGCTCTGAATTATTAAATGATTGTCTATATTTCTAGAAGCTGTAAGTTATGAGAACCTGTCTTAGAATCCAGGTCTGGCTTCCCCTTAGCTTGGTATTTTTACTTCTAAATGATGGAAGTTCTCATTTGAAAAGATACACACTTATTTGTCCAACAAAAATCACTGAAAAATACAAGGATTACAGCAATGCAGGAAATGATAATATCCACAGGAAAATGCATATCCCCAAATAGGGAATCATACAAAAGAATGCCAACAAAATAAATACATAATACATTTTTGTCATGTGGAAACAAGAACAATGAAGAAAAAGGGTACAGAGACCAAAAAGTGAAAAGACGCTGTTTATATCATATTAATGAGGTGAAATTCTGTGCAGATACCCAAAGAAAAAGAAGAAGTAAACTCACCAAGTATCAAGCATAAAGTATCCCAAAAAGAGAGGATGGAGAGTGAACACATCTAAGAGTGAGAATTGTTGACAATTACAATAAAGTAGTCCCACACTAGCTCAGAATGGAGTATAATAAAGGGTTCTTTATTTAGGGGTAGAGTCACAGATCAACAGACCTCTGCATGAACAGGGAACAGGAACCGAATCCAGCAGCCAAGACAGTGTGCACATTTGTACATCTGTTTATATGAAACCCAAAGCCACGGCAAAAGTGGGCCAGCATCTCAAAGGCCATTTGCTGAAGGAGTTCCCCCAGCACCTCTCCCTCTGTCTAAATAAGAGAGTTCCAAACCCAATACAAAACCATATACAATAGGAACAGATATAAAGTATAAAAATTAGAATTACAACAAACATAAACAATATTAAGCAAGAAACATATGTTAAAGGTTTTAAGAATTATCCTATTCTAAGGAGTCTAAGTCTTGTGTTAGAAATGACTTGGCCAAGTCACAAAAGGGAAATAACTATGACTATCTAGTCTTCAACCCCATAGAACACCTAAGAAGGGAAATAATATTACTTGAGTAAACAGGAAGTGCAGTCAAACAACTTCCAAAATGTGCAATAAGTGACAGAGACAACTGGCTACCTGAGCAATCACCCAATGTCTCATTTGTAATGTTGGAGCAACCAACTTTGGCTAAGGCCTAGAGTAACTGACAGACCATTTTCAGAGGCAGGAAAATTTCAAAACTGTCTTACCTTGTCTTGGCAAGGTTTGGCAGTCTTTTTTCTTGTATCTTGCTTGTCCAGTCTGGACACCATGCATTTTGGAAGTGGTCGAGGCATGGGCAGTTCTTTGCCCAAAGGCCAGTTTTGCCAAAAAGAAAACAAGCTCTAAGTGGAGTGTCTTTGGTGTTCAACATTCTCTCAAGAATAGGTCAGTGCTGCTGGGAGCAATTGTGTCTCTCTAAAGTTCTTTGAAGTGGTTAAAGATTACCTGTTTAATGTAGAATACAATCTCTATGTATCTAAAGAATCTGATTAGTCTAAATATAAGTATGACAAACATAGATGACTCTTGACCTATAATTCTTAATACCTATATAGCTTAAAGACTAAGGTTTCATATTAGAATATTAGACAATCTTTAAACAACTGTACAGCAAATGAGGACAATGATCTCAACATGTAAACAATGTATAGTATCTTGATCAGAGGTAGAAATATATAATGCAATATGATAAATATATCCTAAAATTGTAGCAATATACAAAATGCCTCAAACAGAGGTAGAAGCATGCATGTATACAATATGACAAAATAACTTTGCATAGGTATACAAATATTATAAACAGAAGTAGGAGCCCACATTCAATATAACAAATATAATTTGAATTTGTATCAATATACAAAAATCTATACCAATGTAAATTATCTATAAATAATATCCCACAGTATTCACTCTATTATTATTATTATTATTATTAGTGTGAGTAAGCTCACAACAATCTACCTATTATCCCATCCAATTTCCCTTTTTTTCAAAAGATATCCCTGAGCCTACATAATTTTCACACCAACCCCCAACCCTATACCAGTTATAATCGACACCTAACTGATGTTACTAACCCTGAGGACAAACTTGGTTGGGAGAGGGGACGTCATCTTCTAGAATTACTTCCAGCTGTCATGGGGGTGATATTCATTCTATAGGATTCTAAAAAATTAAAATGATGGCTAAGATTCAAGATTACTGTCTGGTATAATTGCAAATAGTCTCTAAGTAGTTGATAGGGTTTTTCTGAAGTTCTCATTTGAAATTCTGGACAGAATGTTGTAAGAAAGTGCACCACTTCAGCTAACCAATTTGGAATCATCTTGAGCAGCTAGTACCCAAAACTGATCTGAAAGTAGCACTATCAGCATTATGATGTCAAATCAACCAAACAGAGTCGTCATGGGGAACCATTTTCTTCCTGGAAACTTCAAAGATTACTGCAGGAAAATTTATAGTTCATTGTGGAAAAGTTAAACATTATTCATATAAATATATATTCAATGAAAGGCATGATAAAGACAAAAATATTTATGGAGAAAAGTAAAATCTCTCCTAAATTCTTTTTTCTTTATGTCCCATACCAGATGGCTCCTGATATGAGACAGAAACTCTGAATTTTTCTTTAAACTACATGCTTGGATTTAGAGAAGAATAGCCATTGTCCAACTCCAAAGTCAGATTTAATTTATATATGTATATATATATATACATACATACATACACATATGTATATGTGTGTATAAAATTTTATCCTGCAGATGATATGTAACCAAAATTCAGATTTATCTTTCCTTGATGATTCTTTCAGGATAGTTATCCTTTTTTTCTTTAGGCATCTAGATGTTCAATGTCTCTTGACGTTTTGAAGATGAGTATTTCCCTGCAAAAACAAGAACAAAACCATGCCCCAACCCTTATGAGGCCTCCTTACCACCTGTATGATTATCACCTCTGTGGGTGAACTGTCATTTCTGTTTCTCAAGAGGCTTCTATTTTTCAAACAAAATCTTTATTAATTTTGATGGTATCCATAGCTTTTCTTCTCCTGTGGAAACAAGACTGAAACCCCTTCCCTAATATAGCACATCTCCTGGTTTCCATTTGGGGGTCAATACATCCTTGAAATACACCAGCTGATTTAATTTAGAAGTTTTTTCTATTATCCAATGTCTCTCTGCTGTCATTATTCCTTTACCATTAGAATTAAGAAAATTCAAGGTTAATAAATCATTATGCAATCTATTTCTAGGGGTGTCTTTCATCCCTTTCTGTCATTAACATTTCTTTTATAGTATGATTTGTTCTTTCTATAACTGCCTGACCTGTAGGATTTCTTGGTATACCTTAATCTGTTTCATATTGTAATAAGCAAAAAACTGTTTCATTATCTTAAAACATAAACTGGATCATTATTTGTTTTTATTTGTGCAGGTATATCCATGATGACCATAATTTCTAATAATTGTATGATTACTGAATCAGTCTTTTCTGAGCTCAAAGCAATTGCCCAATGAAAATCTGAATAGGTATCAATGGTGTGGTGTACATATTTTAATTTTCCAAATTCTGCAAAGTGGAACATATTCATTTGCCAGATTTCATACCTTTGAGAACCCTATGGATTGCTCCCTGCAGGTAATAAGAAATATGATAGAAAGTATTTGGTGAGAGAAAGAGCAAGTATGACATCTCCTTAAAATCTCCTTAGCTTGCTGCCATGTAACAGAAAAACTCTTTCTTTAAACCTTTGCTGTTGACATGATATTTTTAATGAAATTCTGAGGCCTTAATATTTCCAATTAATAATTGATCAATTTCTGCATTATCTTGTACTAGAGGACCTGACAGACTCACATGGGATCTGATGTATTTTATGGATATGGAATAAAGCGTATTCCTGATTATCTTGAGCATGAATGAATAATGAAGTCAATTCTGTATCATCTGGCATAAATTCAGTAGTTTCAATATGCAAAAAACTCTTTCTTCATATTGTGAAACTAACTATATTTAGAGATTCTTTAAAAATCCCTTACTACCATGGAAATAGAATAATCCTGACTTTTGAACAGAATTATAAGGGCTTTGTTCCACTTAACTTAAATCTTCTGATATGTAACTTGCCTTTCCTAGTTTATCTGCATCATAACAGAATGTATGGGCTCCAGTTATTGGTGTGTCATATACAATGTGGGAAAGGATCCAAGTAACTCTCTTTATAAGGTTAATTCTGTATCTTTTAGGATAATTGATATAAATATCTCCTACAAATTAGCACAAGCTCTTTGCCAGGGTTCATTGTCTTCCCATCATTTTTTTAAAATTTCATCAATAGTAAAAGGCACTATAACCTCTACTGGGTCTATTTCTGATAGTTGACAAAGTCTCGATTTTCCTTTTATAATTAATTCAGACACTATTTCCACATAATTTTTTAATTCTTTACTCAGTTGATGTGGTAAAAAGATACATTCTAAGAAAATATATTACCTCTGCATTAAAATTTCTGTAGGGGAATTTCTGGAAGGCAATATGATTAGAAGCATATAAGATTTGGGTCCATCCAATCCACATGTGCCTTCTGCCATTTTTCTTCAACAAAGTTAATTCTTTCTCAGCTTCAGCTGTAAATTCCCTGGAACTATTTAAGTCCTTTTTACCATCTAAGATTTTGTTTAAATGAATTATTAGGTCAGATGTTATCCCAACAGTGGATTGTAGCTTGGAAATGTCTCCTAGCAATCATTGAAAGTCATTAAGAGTCCACAATCAGCCTCTCCAAATTTGTGCTTTTTGTGTTCTAATTATCTGTAAACTAATTTATAACCTAGGTAATTGATAGAATCTCCTCCTTGTATTTTTTCAGGAGCAATTTGTAATCCCCATTTAGGCAAAACTTTCTTCTTCAAACATTCTTTCTGAAGTATATACATTTGAATCAAATAGCAAAATGCCATCTCTGTAATGGTAAATTATAGATTTAGAAAATTGCTTACATATTATTTCCAATGGCTGGCTTGCAAAATATTGGTGTAAAGTGGTGCTATTGAGCATTCCCTGTGGGAGGATGGTCCGTTGATATCTCCTAGTAGGCTGAGATTTATTATAAATAGGCATTATGAAGGCAAATTTTTCTGTCCTTTCCTTGTAAAGGTATAGTAAAGAAACAATCTTTTAAATCAATAACTGTAGGAGCTCATCCTTTAGGTAACAGGGAAGGAAAAGTAGTTCCAGACAGTAGAGGGCCCATAGGTTGAATTACCTTGTTGACAGCTCTTAAGTTTATCTCCAGTCTCCATTTTCCAGATTTCTTTTTCACAACAAATACAGGAGAATTGAAAGGGCTGGTTGATACTTCAATATAGTGAGCATCTAGTTGCTCCTTTACCAGCTGTTCTAAAGCCTGCAGTTTCTCTTCTGTTAAAGGCCACTACTTAGTCAATATTTATTCTTCAATTAATCATTTTAAAGGTAGGTCCATTGGCACCTCTGAAAATTTGTTAGTTGTTTAGTGTTTTTGTACAGCCTGAACGACTGGTGACCTTTTTTATATAGTACCTTATAATATCCTTCCCAGAAATTCATGTTTCTGGGACTGCAGGAATGTTAATCTGAGTATTCCACTGTTGCAGTAGATCATGATCCCAGGGATTTACAGCTATATTAGCCATGTAAGGCCTAACCCTTCCTTTCTGTCCCTCTGACCCTATGCATTCAACCCATCTTGCATTTCATTTTACTTGAAATAGGGCTCCAATTCCTAGTAATTAAACATCTACCTCTTGAACAGGCCAATTCAGATGCCAAGATTCTGGAGTAATAATAGTTACATTCACACCTGTGCCCAGTAATCCTTCAAGTATAATGTTATTTATTCGTACTGTCAGCTTTAGTCTTTGATCATTTATAGGAGTCTGCTAAAATATACATTTCCTATTTTCTATTAAAATTTTTTATTCATTCTCTATATTTATCCTATCATCCAGAACAGCATGGTTTTTTTACAGCAGGCACTGGATGTTTTAATTTTCCTGGGGAGGCATGTCCTCCACAGTGATTAGAAATGACTGGACCACGTTTGACCTTGGGACCTGTGAGTGACCCCCCCAAGGACCTTCCCAATACTAATGTGTTGCTTTATTTGTCTTTTGTTGGTCTACATTCATTGGTCATCAGATATCAAGGTTGCAGATGCACGCAACTGGCAGCAGCAAGGCAGTTTTCAGTATCTGAGTTACCTGACACTTAATTACTAAGAAATCTAGTTAATTAATTAAGAGCAGTGCATTCATATATGGAGAAGGACTGGGTTGGTCAGAATATCAAGAAACCCAGAACTTGCAGACAGTTACAAGCCACAAATGCAAACCAGAGAAGTCTGATTCCGGACAATAGGTGGGTGTGCGCATTGCCAAATGGCAAGGGAAACGTGTGTGTGAGTGAGTGGGCCATGGGTGGATGGGAAGCAGGGAGTGTGCACAGACCTGGGTTGGTCCCTGTAGGCATGGGTCCAGGAACCACATTGGATGTCAGATGTTTTTAATTGCAATAAAATATTCCCACACTACCTCACAATGAAGTATAATAAAGGGTTCTTTATTTGCCACAGATCACAGTCCTCTGCTTGAGCAGGGAACAGAAACTGAACCCAGCAGCCAAAAGAGTACACACATTTCTACAACTGTTTATATAGTACCCATGCCCAAAATGGACCAGCATCTCAAAGGCCACTGGAAAGGAGTTCCCTCAGCAGAGAATTGCTGTGTGTGCCTGGAAAACAGGGAATAAGCTTGGAGTAGAGTAAATAAAAGCCAATCATGAAATGCAGAAGGTATTGGAAAAATTATGATGGCATATTATTTAGGACTTTTACTTTTTAAGGGATGGAAATCAATAGTAGGCTTTGAAAAGAGAAATAATATCATATAATCTGGGAGTTAAAAGTAAACTTCAAAACTTAAAGTGACTGAGGATGTAGCTTGCTTGGTAGACTTCTTGCCTAGCAAATATGAAGCCCTGGGTTGGATGGATGGATGGAGCACACCTATATTTCTAGCCCTTGGGAAGGGGAGTCAGGAAAATCCAAAGTTCAGGGTCATTCTTGACTATGTATGGCCATTCTAGGCCAGCATGGGATACCTGAAACCCTCTCTCAAAAATATAAAAATTAAAGTGCTCCTCTAGTACTGTATGAAAACTAGGAAGCTATTGAACACTACAGGCAAAAGACGATAAAGGTATTTTACTTATGGGTTAAACAAAGGTGATAGTGTAAAAATATCAATGCTTTAGCCTGGGGGGAAAAATGAATTGCCATCTATTAAGACACAGAAAAGAGTTGGAAATCAGAGGATTGAGGTTTAGTGCCGAGGGTTTTAAGATGCTTATAAGACATCATAGCAGTAATGTTTATTTACTAGTTTTGAGTTCAAAGGAAAAATCACAACTAGTGAACAAATTGAGAACTGGGTTATATAGGTGGTGTTTAGGCAAGAAGACTGAAATAAACAATCTAGGATGTAATCCCAGGCACACTAGATCTTGTGTTCTCAGAGTAAGAAATACTCTTAAGAAATAGGGGTTCAGAACTTAAGGAATGAGCAAGGGTTGAGGCCTAAGTCCTGGAATACACAATTACCTAGACAAGAAGAAAATGAAAAGAGAAATCTAGTTTAAACGCTCAGAAGAAGCATCTAGTGAGGCCTATGATGACCAAAATGATGTGAAATCAAGGAAGTCAACCAGAGTTAAACATTTCAAGAGGGAAAGGATTAACTAAGACAAAAAGGCAGCTGGCCTATCACGTAAGGTGAGGTCAGGGACTATATCAATATGGGGTCAATAGCCACAATGACAGGATCTTGGCAGGGCAGAGTTGATAGAGTAGTAGGTAAAAGAGTGAGTTCAGGAGACAAGAGAAAGTGAAGTGTGGGTAATAAATGACTATAATTCTTTTCATGAGCTTTAAATAAATGTGAACAGTGAAAAGGGGGAACTAGTGAGAAAAGAAAAGGGATCAATGGAGATTTTATATCACAATTATAAAAGTCAACCAAAGAGTATTGAATAGGATTCTCTAGAGAAACAGAATCAATACAATGCATATGTTATGCATTGGCTTATGTGTTAGGGGCTGAGGAGGTGCAATGGGTATATAGCTGGAGAGGCAGAGAACCTGGCATCTACTCAGTTCATGAAGCTAGGTGTCACTGGTTTGGAAGAGTTCCAAACCAGTGCTATAGGCCTTCAAGTTCCCTATAGAGCTGCTTCCTCGGACAAAATTAGCTGATCAGAATCTGCACGTTCAATGTGCTCAATCTTATCTGGTTCTTCTGATAGATTTTCATCCGGAATTATAGGTTCCCACCTTTTCATTACAATCAATATCTTACTTCATGTGGAGACAATACCTGAGGCTAAGTTATAAATTTTAGTGTAAGTTTGGCATGATGAAGGTTCATGGGGTCTTTTGTTATGTTCCCAAACATTAAACTATAGATTCTATATAATACCTATGTGTATTGCTTGTTTTCAGAAAAGGTGGGTATTTCTAACTCACGCTGGCCTCAAACTTGCCAGGATTCCTCTGCCTCAGCACTGGGATCACATATGTGCATGTCCACATCCAGCTTAGAGTAAATTCTTCTTGATTTGCCAATGTTTTCCTACTCATGCTTTCACTGCACAAACCCAAATAAGCAAATTCTGACACTACAAAAGTCTGGGCTTCTTGCTTTTATATTCTAATCAGAATGACCTTTTCAAATAATAAATCTATCACACATTTAATTCCCTTGGATTTAAAATTCTAATGAATTGTCTATTGCATTTAATAGAAAATAGAAAACTTTAATGAAGCCTCTAGGCCCCAGTAATCAATGTCTTTTCTTCTGTTTTTGCTTACCACTTTATTACTCTTCCATACTGAGTCATTATCGGTTGCTGGAGGAAGCCTTTCTCTTGACTGCAAGCTTTTTGACATAATATCATCTTACCATTTCTCTCCTAGCACCACAAATTACAGATTTAACTCTTTGGTTTTTTGTTTTTTTCAAGACTGGGTTTCTCTGTATAGCTACCCCTGGCTGTCCTGGAACTAGCTCTATAGACCAGGCTGACCTCAAACTCAAAGATCTGCTTGCCTCTGTCTCCTGAGTGCTGGGATTAAAAGCAAGTGCCACCGCCACATATATCAATTAATATATAATTTTACAAGATATACAAAATTAACATATTATGGAAATGTGATACATTTACACATTGAAATATTATCCAGCTATTTAAGAAAAATGAAATTGTGTTAGAATTGTTATTGAATTCTAACTTTATTCCATGGTGATCCGACAAGATACAGGAGGTTACTAAAATTTTTTTGTATCTGTGGAAGTTTGCTTTGTTACTGAGTATGTGGCACTTTGAACCAGATAGAAGAGAAAGTGGGAAGTAGTCTACAAAACATAGGCACAGGAGACCTCTTCCTCGGTAGAACCCCAGTAGCACAGACAATAAGAGAATCAATGAATAAATGGGACCTACCGAAACTGAGAAGCTTCTTTAAAGCAAAGACACTGTCAGTAAGACAAAAAGGCTACCTTCCGACTGAGAGAAGATCTTCACCAACCCCTCATCAGACAAAGGTCTGATCTCCAAAATATACAAAGAACTCAAGAAACTAGACACTAAAACTCTGATTAACCCAATTAAAAAATGGGGTACCAATCTGAACAGAGAATTCTCAACAGAAGAACTTCGAATGGCCAAAAGACACTTAAGGTCATGCTCAACATCCTTGGAGATCAGGGAAATGCAAATCAAAACAACTATGAGATACCATTTTACATCGGTCAGATTAGCTAAACTCAAAAACACCAATGATAGCCTATGCTGGAGAGGATGTGGAGAGAGGGGAACTCTCATCCATTGTTGGTGGGAATGCAAACTTGTGCAGCCACTGTGGAAATCAGTGTGGCGGTTTCTCAGGAAACTGGGAGTCAACCTCCCTCAGGACCCAGCAATTCCACTCTTGGGAATATACCCAAGAGATGCCCTATCATACCACAAAAGCAATTTTTCAACTATGTTCATAACATCACTATTTATAATAGCCAGAACCTGGAAACAACCTAGGTGCCCCTCAATAGAAGAATGGTTAAAGAAGGTGTGGAACATATATACATTAGATTTTTCTCAGCGGTAAAAAACAATGACATCTTGAATTTTGCATGCAAATGGATGGAAATAGAAAACGCTTTACTGAGTGAGGTAACCCAGACACAAAAAGGAATATGATATGTACTCACTCATAAGTGGATTCTAGCCATAATTAAAGGTCTTTGAGCCTATTATTCGTGATCCTAGAGAACCTAAATAAGAAGGTAAACCTGAAGAAAATTATGTAGTTATCCTCCTGGATATTGGAAGTAGACAAGAGTGCCAGGAAACCTTGGGTGCACGGCGGGGGAGGGGGTGGACGGAAGGGGAGAGGGTTAGAGGAAGGGAGTAGGGGAGGATTGGGGAAAGCTTGGGGGATTGGGATGGGGGGGAGGGAGGAAGGATGGATATGGGAGTAGGGAAGTATATATCTCAACTAAGGGAGCCATTTTAGGGTGACCAAGAACATTAGACTGAATAGGCCGTGGACATACAAGAAAGCCAAACCCTGTCATTCTGCTAAAGGAACCCAGCAAGAAAGAGACTCCTCGCAACATTCTGCTCTACCCATAGATAAGTGCCCAGATCAGTCATCATCATAGAAGCTTCCTCCTGCAGTAGATGGAAACACACAGAGACCCACAACTGGACAACATGAAGGGAATGAGAGGTTTTTGAATACTCAGTCCTGATAGGATATTTTCATCCAATCTCTCCCTTCAGGGTTCAGGAAACTATGAAACTATGAAGGAAAGGGGGATTCAAGGATGTAAGACCCACAGGTGGTGTATGACTTCCAGGAAACAACAACTTCCCAATACAACAGGGCTGATGCACTTATAAACACACAGAGACTTGTGAACTTTTTCACTCACATTGTTTTTTTTTTTACTTGCTGGTCTTTTGTTTGTATATACTGTTTCTGATTGTGTGTGTGTGTGTGTGTGTGTGTGTGTGTGTGTGTGTTCTATATCTCTCTTGGCTTTTTGCCTTTTTTTTCTAAAAAAAAAGTTTTATTTGTTTGATTTTGCTTGTTTGCTAAAGAAAGGGAGAAAGAAGAGGCATGGAGTTGGGTAGGTGTGGAGGTGGGGAAGGTCTAAGAGGAATTGGGAAAGAAAAATCATGGTCAGAATATACTGCGTGAAACAAATTATTTCAGATAAACGAAGAAAAAGAAAAATAGGAGCCAAAATTAATACATGTATTTTTTTTGAGATAGTTGTATCTGTGATAAACAGCAAAACCTCCATCTTCCAGGATGGAAATTAATACATACAGTCCTTTTAAAAAGCTTAAAGAGTACAATTAAACAAAGAAAGGCTGCTTCTTAGAGATAAAGGAACAAATACAAAAAGTAAAATAGCCTAGAATAATGGAATGTGGCTACTTCTTCCAAGTAAGAGAAAGCAAAGAAACAGTCAAAGACCACAGGAAGCCTGAAATTGAAGAAATGACTATGTCACCAACATATATATGTGTGTGTGTGTGTGTGTGTGTGTGTACCTATATATATGTATGTATGTATATACTATAGAAGTATTTCTATAATTATATATGATTTCTAAAATTCAAGACAGATAAAATTACTCTCCTATATCCTCCATTATATTCTCTTCTTTTATTCCTACATGGCATTCCGTGTCTCCAGTTCTTATAATTCCTAGGTTTCATGACATGAAGGCACAAATATGTTTATATTTTTATCATAGATATCAGCCATATCTATCATCTAATTTGGGTTTACTTTTTCTGTGGATTGGATATCATAATGGTCTTTGGCTTAATCCTTAATATCCTGTACATTCATTATTCAGCAACCACTAAATTATTTCTAGGATGCCACATTTTAGGTTTTTTTAGGTTCTCTGTTCCTCTCTCTGTGTGTGTCTCTCTGTCTCTCTCTCTGTGTGTCTGTCTCTCTGCCTCTCTCACACACACAGAGATCTATGCTTATGAATATTCATTTCCTAAAAGCTTTTGAAACACTTTTTTCTACATTTTAGACATGCTCCTGTAATCCTGATGCTTAGAAGGCACAAGAAGGAGAATTGCCAAGAGTTTGAAGCCAGCTTGGGCTGCTCAGAGAGATCAAGACTCAAGTATCAAACAATGAACAGTTACTACAAAACTGAAAAATAATTGATTTTCATCTTTACAAATGATTAAAAGAAAATATTGATAGACTTCCTTGCCCAACTGACTGATCTTAGGGGTGTTTTTTTTTACATCATACTACTTAGTTATGAGCACATTTTTTGGAAGACTTTGGCAGAATACAATATTCTGTGCATGACAGATACACTATTAAGTAAGTCGCCCTTTACTACTGTTCATTGTAGATGAAGTTTTGGTAACATACATGTCCTATATGCCAAATGTCAGTGCCCTACACACATGAAAAGGTCAAGATACATTGATTAAATGAAGATAAAATATTTATTAGGTTTTTTTCTGATGTGCAAGGGATTTCTCTAGACATACCGATTGGTCCCTTGCTGCATGTGGAATTATGATTCAATGTGTAAAAGATGACTTCTCCATTATTTTATGATACTCCAAAATGAGTTAGGGGTTTCAATTTTTGCCTAGAATTCTCATTATTTTATAAATACCTTCAGATAAAATCCCTGTGAATTTAATATTTTAAGGAATACACAACAATACTCTTTCCAAGTTTTGATCACATAGTAGTTTGTGTTACACAAAAACCACACTGGGCTTCTCAGACATTGTTGGTGGTATGATAGAAACTGGTTTTATGTTGGAATTTGATGATGAAATTTTCAAAGTTAAGAGTGAAGAAAAAGTTGTACTTTTATTTAAAGTGGTTTAAAAGCACAACGCCTGTGGTTGTTTTGAAACTTTAAGTCACTATGCAGACCAGGTCTCATTTCCTCATTCTCCAGAGTGCTAGGTAAGTGTGTGCATATGTGTTTGTATGTGTGAATGTCCAAATTCAGGCATGCCTGTGGAGGACAAAGGACAATTCGCAGGGTCATCCCTCTCCTTCTGCCCCACAGATCACAGAGATGTAACTCAGGATATCAGGCTTGCAGCAGGCACTTTCACCCACTAAACCATATTCCTATTCTGTCTCCATTGTTTTCCTTTTTGATAAAGTATTTGTGAAAATTCTTGTGTGGTCCAGTATCAACTACCCGAAAGCTCAGCTAAGGCAGTGACAGGATAGCAATTTCCTCTTATTCCTTATTAATGCAGCCAGTTTGCTATGCATCAGAGTTTAATCTCGCTGTGCAGTCATCCATGGATTTCTCCTAAAACAAAATACTAACAAGCTAACTACAGGGTCCTTTCCTAGTACTCCTCAGATTTTACTGAGCCGCCTGTCTTTTCTGAGAAGCTATGCTGTGACCCATTTTGCACAGATCACCAAATACCCATCAGAGAGTAATAGTAATAGCTTTGTGTCTTAGAAACCAGAAGCGTGGGGAAGGAAGGATATGAATCTCAGTACAAACTACTTGAGCCATCTCTAATCAAACCAAAGATGATTTCATATTGTAGGAAACTTGGAAGAAAACGAGGAAGGAGGGCCATAGACTTTCCATTTGGTCCCCTTCTCTGGGAAATCCTGGTGTAGAGTCCTTTTTGTTTTTATCGGCTGTAGTTCACAGTCATTCCATATTCTTTTTCATTCTTGTTTACACAGTGCTCTTGCTGAATAATTTTTCCCCTTCAGAGGCATTTTTATGCCTTTAACACAGCATGATATTTTGTAGTCTATTTGCTTCCAACTGAAAAATAACAGAATCCTTCCTTTTACATAATAATGAGAAAAGGCAATCACATTTGATACTGATAAATGAAAATTCAAAATGAGAATGTAGGCTCCAGAGTGGAAAGAAATATTTATACAGCTATTTTGAGACACAGGTCAAATTTTGCTGTCAGACATAGACCTATAACAGTTAGCCATTCAGAACAAGAGAAGCATAAACTGCTTATTCATAACAAACAAGCATGGGAATTTCACCAGAAGCAATGTGTTCCTTGAGTACGCCACAGTCCATTGAGCAATCAATGTCTCAAGCTTTTAGTCTCCTATGGTTATAAGTGTGTGTGTGTGTATTTTACAGGGGCAGCACATGCATCTATTTTGCTCAATGTGGTGTGTCCTACATGCAGAACAGTTCTGGGCACACTCATGTATCACTTTTCCATATAAATATGCTTGGGAGAAAAGTATTGCTAGGCAATTCTATTGTGCAAACATGTCACAGGGTGTATTAGTGAAAACAAAATGGCAATAATGTACCAAGGCTACCTGATCCTTTGGGATCACTGTTACAATTTGTGGTACATCTTGATCACAACATCTTTATGCAATATTTGTGCATGCAGACCTTTATGCACTAAAATATATGTGTATATACATATATCTATATGTGTGTATTGTACAGGAATGTTTATTTTCATCACTCAAATTACTGCATTACTGCACATCTGGAATATAATTAGAAAAAATCAATTTATTTGTAAGTTTTTAGTTTCAAAAGTCAGTTTAACCTAGATTAACCTAGATTTCAGACCCATGTATTATTTCAAACCTTCAGGCATTTTTTTTATTACTGTCAGTATCTCATTTTCATTCCCAGGTTTTCTAGTCAGGTATATCTAGTGGTAAAGAATTCCTTCGGGTTCTGTTTTTCTGAGGTCTTTCTAAGCTCTGGTTTTAGTAGGGCAGTTTCTGTAGACAGTATTGTTGACGAGCAGGGTTTCATTGCTGAGCCCCTCACACACCTTTCGAGCCACTTGGACTCACTCACTCATCCTTCTTCATCATGTAGGGAAGGTTTCTGCTGAAATCTCAGCTGCCAGGCAAACTGGTATCCCTTATGTTAGTTGTTTCTGTTTCTGTCCTGCTTCCAGGATTTCCTTTGTCTTGAACTACTTAGAATTTACCGTAGTCAGGCAGTAGTGGTGCATGCCTTTACTCCCAGCACTCAAAAGGCAGAGGCAGGTGGATCTCAGTGAGTTCAAGGCCAGCCTGGTCTACAGAACAAGTTTCAGGACAGGCTCCAAAGCTACACAGAGAAACCCTTTCTTGTAGAAAGAAAGAAAGAAAGAAAGAAAGAAAGAAAGGAAGGAAGGAAGGAAGGAAGGAAGGAAGGAAGAAAGAAAGAAAGAAAGAAAGAAAGAAAGAAAGAAAGAAAAAGAAAGAAAGAAAGAAAGAAAGAAAGAAAGAAAGAAAGAAAGAAAGAAAGAAAGAAAGAAAGGATTTGGGGGATCTTTACTTGACTTAAATCTAACTGTTGGTTTTTTGACCTTCTGGGCACCTTGATACTTAAACTTGTAGCCAAGGCTGGAAAGTTATATGATGTTATTACTTTGAATAATCTTCCTCTTCTTCTTTATCATGAAGGGGTGTTTACTTTTGTCAAAGACTTTTTTAGCATCGAATGAGATGATCATGAGTTTTTTCCTTTTTTCAATTTGTTTATATGGTGGATTACGTTGACAGGTTTTTGTATGTTGAACCACCCATGCATCTCTGGGAAAGGCCTACTTGGTTACGGTGGATGATTTTTCTGTTCTTGAATTTGGTTTATTGAGTATATTTGCATCAATGTTCATGAATGAGATTGGTCTGTAATTTTCTTTCTTAATAATGTCTTTGAGTGGTTTGGGTATCAGGGTAATTATTGCCTCATAAAAAGAGTTTGGCAATGTTTCTTCTGATTCTATTGTGTGAAACCATTTGAAGAGTATTGGTATTAGTTCTTTGAAAATCTTGTCGAATTTTGTGCTGAAACCATTTGGTTGTCCTGGGCTTTTTTTTTTTTTTTTTTTTTTTTTGGCTGGGAGACTTTTGATAACTGTTTCTATTTTTTATCAGTTATAGGCCTATTTAATTTGCTTATCTGGTCTTGATTTAATTTTGGTGATATTTATCAGGAACTTGTCAATTTTCCTTTAAGATTTCCAATTTATTTTTTTTAATGGCATACAGGTTTTCGAAATATGACCTGATGATTCTCTGGATTTCCTCCATGTCTGTTGTTGTGTCCTACTCTTCGCTTCTAATTTTGTTAATTTGGATATTTTTATCTCTGCCTTTTGGTTAGTTTGGATAAAAGTTTGTCTGTTTTGTTGATTTTTTTCGAAGAATCAACTCATTGTCTCATTGATTCTTTGTATTGTTTTGCTCCTATTTTGTTGATTTCAGGTCTCAATTTGATTATTTCCTGCCATCTAGTCCATCTGGGTGAGTTTGCTTCTTTTTGTTCTAGAGCTTTCAGGTGTTCTGTTAATTCACTAGTATGAAATTTTTCCAGCTTCTTTAGGTATATATTTAGTGCTATGCCCTTTCCTCTTAACACTGTTTTCATTGTGTCCCATAAATTTGGTTATGTTCTGTGGTCATTTCCGTTGAATTTTAGGAAGTCTTTCATTTCTTTCTTTATTTCTTCCTTGACCCATTGGTGATTCAGGCAAGCATTGTTTAATTTCCATGTTTTGGGGGCTTTCTGGAAATAGTATTGCTGTTGAATTCTAGTTTTATGCCATGGTGATCTGATAAGGTACATGGGGTTATTCCAATTCTTTTGTATCTGTTGAGGTTTTTGTTGTTACTGAGTATATGGTCAATTTTTGAGAAGGTTCTGTGAGGTGCTGAGAAGATATATTCTTTTATGTTTGGATGGAATATTCTATCAATGACTGTTAAGTCCATTTGAGTCATAATGTCTGGCAGCTCCCTTAGTTCTCTGTTAAGTTTTTGTCTGGCAGACCTGTCCAGTGGTAAGAGTGGGGTGTTGAAGTCTCCCACTATTAGGGTGTGGGGTTTAATGTGTGATTTAAGCTTTAGAAGTGTTTCTTTTACATATGAGGGTGCCCTTGTGTTTCGAGTTGAGTATTGAGATTTCCTCTTGATGGATTTTTTCCTGTGACAAATATGAAATGTCCTTCTGGTCTCTGTTGATTGATTTTAGTTTGAAGTATTTTTTGTTTGATATTAGGATAGCTACACCAGCTTGTTTCTTAGGTCCATTTGATTGGAAAATCTTTTCCCAACCCTTTACTCTGAGATAATGTCTGTCTTTGAGGTTGAGATGTGTTTCTTGTATCCAACAGAAGGATAGATTCTGTTTTCGTATCCAGTCTGTTAGCCTGTGTCTTTTTATAGGTGAGTTGAGTTCATTGATATTAAAGAGTACTAATGACCAATGCTAGTTTCTGTTATTTTAGTTTTCGTTGTTGGGTAATGTTATTGTGTGTTTTCTTATTTTCCTTCTTTGGGATTTGTTGCTGTCAGATCTATTTTCTGTGTCTTTGTGTAGCTGACTTCCTTGGATTGAAGTTTTCCTTCTAGTACTGTGTGTAAGGTTGGTTTGTCGCTAGGTATTGGTAAAATCTGGTTCTGTCATGGAATATCTAGATTTCTCCATCTGCAGTGATTGAAAGTTTCAATAGGTATAGCAGTTTGGGCTGGCATCTGTAATCTCTCATTGTCTCCATGACTCTTGACCAGGACCTTCTGGCTTTCATTGTTTCCACTGAGAAGTCAGGTATAATTTTGATAGGTCTGCCTTTATACATTATTTGGCCTTTTTCCTTTGCAGCTCTTAATATTTTTTTCTTAATTCTGTAAGTTTAGTGTTTTGATGATAATGTTGATAATGTGGCAAAAGGACTTTTTTTTTGGTCCTGTCTCTTTGGTGTTCTGCAAGCTTCTAGTATCTTCATCTGCACATCCTTCTTTAGGTTGGGAAAGTTTTCTTCAAGATTTTGTTGAATATATTTTCTGTGCTATTGAGTTGGACTTCCCTTATTCTATCCCTATTATTTTTAGGTTTGGTCTTTGCATGGTGTGCCATATTTCCTAGATATTGTGTTTTAAGCTTTTGTATATATATATATATATATATATATATATATATATATATATATATATATTGTTTTCTTTGACTGTTGAGTCTATTTTCCTCTATCATATCTTTAACACTTGAAATTCTCTCTTCCATCTCTTATATTCTATTGTTTATTCTTGCATTTGTGGTTACTGTGAATTTTCTCGTATTTCCCATTTCCAGAATTCCCTTGGTTTGTGTTTTATTTATTGCCTATATTTTAGTTTTCAAGTCTTGAATCATTTATTCCATCTGTTTGATTGTTTTTCTTGGTTTTCTTTAAGGAATTTACTGATTTCTTCCAATTTTTTGTTTGTATTTTCCTCCATTTCTTTGAGGGAATTTTCATTTCCTCTTTAAAGGCTTCAAACATTCTCCTAAAGTCATTTTTAGGTATTTTTTTCTTCTTCATTTGTATTGGGTTGTTCAAGTCTTGCTATTGTACAGCCACTAGTTTTTGGTGGTGATGTGTTCCTCTTTGTGGTGTTGAGTGCGTTCTTACCTTGTTGTCTACCCATCTTTTCTTCTTACTGGTGTAGTTAGGACTGTGTCTCTGGTGATCATTCTTCTAGGTGCCAGTGGATCCAAGGTTCAGATGGTTTTTCCTCATGATGGAGTTGGGGTCATAGTTCCAGTCATCCTGGAGGTCGCTCAGTACTCCAGGAAGTTGCTCTGCAATCCTGGCAGTAGTACTACAATCCTGGAGGTCATTCGGGTATGCTCCCAAAGAGGTCTGGCTCTGGCCTGCTCTGGAGGAGTTCCTACTTTAAATAATCTTCCTCTTTTTCTTTTTCCCTTCAATCTTTTGTCCTTTTTCCAGGTTTCCCCTCCTTCTTCATTCATTCTCATTCACTTCACCCCAGCACATATTTTCAAATATCCCAACTTCAATTTCATCTTTTATTTTGCTCAATCAATGCTGCTTCCCTTTCTTATTGAATCTTAATTTCATACATTGTTTTCCAGCTCTGAGACTTCTGTTTGATCCTTTATTATTCCAATCTGTTTATTAATTGTGATAAGTCTATAAATTGCATCTCTGTATTTTCTTCAAATTTGATAAGTTGTCTTGTATATCTAGGCTTACAGACATTGGGTAAGAACATATTTGCTTCACTATTTTTGATCTCCCTTTCTTTGTTTCTGACCATCCTTTCACAGTAGACTTGTGCTGTGTGATAATATTTTACCTGTGGAGATGCAACATATAGGCTAATACAAATATCATCAAAGTCCAACTTTCGTGAATAAGTTTCATTGGGGTTACTTATAGGAGTATGGGTGAGAAGTTACTTACAAGAACTGATATGACTTAAAGGGAGTGGCATCACCAGCTGTCCCCATGGTGACAGCTCACAAAGCTTGGAACCTGGAGCACACTGCACATCCTACAGGCAGCTTAGAAAGTTGGGGGTTATCGTTTACAGGTGCCTCAGTTGGTCTAAAGCTCTTTTAGACAGGTCAGCTGATTTCTGCTTCTTCAAGGCCGCTGGTCTAGTGTCAGAATCTTCTTTGCATGTTTGCTTGCCTGAGAGTCTTCTTCGCAGCTCCACTTTATCTGAGGACTCTCCGCTTTTATTATTTACTCTGGTAGGGAGGGGCCTACTGAATCTCATCAGTTCCAGGGACTTCCTGGAGCTATTTTGAGTTGTTTGCCTTCCTGTTTAAGGAGCTTCTTTCCCTGAGGATGGACTGTTTTCAATCTCAGAGGAAAGCATTACACAACAGCCTGAACATAAATTCTGAGCAGACTAGCTATCTGGCTCCCTATCACTACGACTGCTGTGAAAATTCTATTCACTGTCTACTCTTGCTGCATCCTTGCTTTTTGTTTCTTGGTAGCTCAGGTTGGTTATTCTTGCCAGTAGTTCTGAGTCTCCTCATGAACTGAGCAAGAACAAGCTTATTATGGAGGGATTTAGAATTATATGGATATCAAATATTACCCTCCAACTCAATTTGAAAACATTTTATTTATTCTTTGATAATTTCATACATGTGTACCGTGTATTTTGATCGTATTCACCCACCATACCCTCTAACTCTTTTTAGATCTCCCTACATGCCCTTCCCAATTTCATGACCTCTTTTTTTTAAGTAATGATCTGAGTCTAATTAATAGGGTCTCCTGTGTCTCTCTCCTCCATCCATGTTATAATGTTGACAGGCTTGATCTTATATAAGTCTTATGTAGTTAACCACAGGTGCTGTGACGTCATGACTGCAACAGCCTGTCATGCCCAGAAGACACTGCATCACTGCAGAACTCTGCTAACTATACTTCCTGCCATCTTCTGTGCCCTCTTCCATGATGTTTCTTGAGCCTTGAGAGAAAGAGTAGGATATTCTAGGAGCAATAAGCGCTAGGGATGAACCTCTTATTCTGCTATGCTGACACAGCATTTCAGATGGCCTTCTAAACACTTGCCTCTATACTCCATAGATCAGTGAAGCTGCCAGTACTTTGTGTAGGGAAGTATCTTTGTGCAATGGATGATGGTTATTAAAGACACTTGTGGATGCCCAAAATACAGAAAATAAGTGTCTATGTAGTGTTCAGTCAAAAATGGAACAATTCATTTTTTTAAACCATCTTCGACCACATTTTACTCACATGATGAACTAATTTATATAAACTTAACTTTCCTTTATATACATGTTTGACCAATATTGGTATCCATCAGTAAAACTACTGCAATGTCAGTAGAACAGAACAGAGGACATAATTCTATAACAACTGCCAGCAAATTTTTGACAATGGTGTTAAAAACATTGGAGAAAAGTCAGACTTTTCAATAAATAATACTGAGAATATTAGACATCCACATGTAGAATGAAACTCTATCCCTAACTTTCAAAGTGTACAAAAATCAATAAAATGCATCCAGGATCCTAATGTAAGACGGATAATTCTGAAAGTAAATGTTAAGGGGGAAAGCACAAGGAAAGCACTTCAAGACATGCGAATATGTGAGGACACTGAACAGGACACTGTCTCAAGAAATGACTAATTTGACAGTTGGGATTAGGGTGGTTTGAATGAGAATGGGTCCCCATAGACTCATATATTTGAATGCTTAGTCTGCAATCGGTGAACTGTTTGGGAAGGGATAGGGTGCATGGCCATGTTGGAGTAGGCATGCCCTTCACGGCAAAGCTGTGTCACTAGGATGCCAGTTTGCTTTCCACCATAATGATACTGAACCAACCCTCTGAAACTGTAAGCAAGTCTCAACTAAGTGTTCTTTTATGAGACTTTCTTTGTTCACAGTGTCTCTTCCCAGCAATAGAATAATAGCTACAACAGGATCTATGAATGTAAAAGTTCTTGCATAACTAAACTCAGCAGAGTGAATATATAGCCTACAGAACTAGAGAAAATTTTGCTTACTATACCTCTGACTGTGGATTAATATCTGATATCTAATATCTACAAATAGTAGATTAAATACCAAACCCAAATTGTCCAATTGATAAGTTAATTAAAAATGTTCAAAATAATAAATACAAAAATTCAATAGATATATTAAAGTCGTATAAAAATGTTCAAGACACTTAGCCAACAGTAAAAGGCAGATTAAAACTACACTGAATCTCCTCTCACCCGACTCACAATGACTATCATCAAGGAAGCAGCAATAACTAGCTCTGGAACGGATGCTGTATAAAATAAACATTTGTGCACAACGAGTGGTAACATAACCACCTGTATCACCCACTGTAGATATCAACATGGCTGCTCCTCCAAACACCAGAAATAGAACTGAACTACCATATGCTCCAGCTATACAATTCATGGGATGTGCCCAAAATAACCTATCTAAGTCAGCACACGACAGAGATTTGCAGCATTCAAAATAAGGAACCAAGCTAGATGTCCATCTGTGGATGAACAGATTAAAAGAAATGTGTTACTGCTGTCCTGCCTGAAATATACGCTAGAGTGATAGTGGCACAAAGCATTCTTGTTTACTCAGAACTATATATATTTTTAATTATTTGCTTTTCTAATGAGAGACTGGAAGGGAGTAGATCTGGATAGGTAGGGATGTGGGGAGGAGTGGGGGGGGAATCATAATCAGGATATATTATGTGAGAGAAAAATCTATTTTCAATAAAAAGAAAAAGTTTAAAAGAAAGAATACATGTTACACATACAAAAGGAAACTTCCCTTCTCTGTTGCATAGAAGAGACAGAAACAATCTCAACCTTGCAATAGAGGAAAGAATAAGCATAGCAGACAATAGAAAGGGTCTATGGGGAGAGGAAGGAGTCTAAGGCACGGGGAGAACAAGGGACAAGAGTCAGAAGAGAGACAAAGAATATAGCTGTGACTGTACATATGTGTGACACAGAGGAAGGGGAGAATGCAGAGAGAAGGGGAAGCAATGAGAGTGAAAAAGGAAGGACGGGTTAGGAAAGGACAGTGCACTGACCAATATGAGCAAAGTATACACAATGGCATATGTTTATGAAAACATCAAAATGAAACTGGTATTTTTACATAAACTAGAAGACTTAATCTAAATAAATAAAGTCTACTGGGCGATATATAAATATATATGTGTGTGTATATATATTTGTATATGCATATATATATATATATATATATATGTTGGCCAGTAAATGGCAGAGGTATTGAATGACTGAAAACAATTGTTCAGATAACAGTAATTGAAGCATAAAGAATTATCACACTAAATTAATGGCACATCTTAGCAACTGGAAAGAAAATTGTCACTTTTTAAAACGTTCAGCCGAAAAGTTTAGCAACAATGCAGAGCCTTAATAAACAGAGCAGAGTTGTTTAGAATTAGCATTCGGCACATAATTTTTTTCAGACCACTTGAATTATTGATAAACAGCTTTTAGTGCTTGTCAAACATCTCTTTTCTTGTAATACAAAATGTCATATTTAGACAAAGTTCTGAAAACAGAATAAATTTGGCCTCACTATCCACAGCTGCCCTGATACTAGAGAGAGAGACACGCCCTCCACTGTCAGTGTTTGCTTTGTATGGGCTTCCCACGTGCACTCTGACTTAATAATTCTAGGGGTAAATTTCACTCTTGATTGTTTCTAACTTCTCTAGGACTTTGATTTTTAGCTTTTTGTTTATTTATTCCATGAGACAATAAGTAATTAATGAAGAACTAGACATCACTGCAGTATTTTAAGTCAGAGACTTAATATACTGAAATAATATGCTGAAAGGAACAAGCCAAAAACTGTAAGTTTAAAACCAGCATAATGTATTACATTCTCTAGAGTCTTAGACCATCCACCATTGCATCAGGAGTAACTGCTCTGTTTTACCTGATGGATTGTAAACTCTTAACGGGAACAGAGAGTGAATCTTCCGTGCTTGCAGCTAACACCTGCCATGCTTAGTAAATACTTGATAGACATTTGTTGATTGACTATGCACACATCTAATTAAGAAGGGAATGTTATCTCTTTGTTTTGTGCTTTGTTGCATTTGTTTGTTGTTTGATTGTTTATTATGCAGGTTCATTCTGTACCTCAGGCTGGACTAAACACGTAGCCCATGCTGATCTTTAAGTCATGACTATCAATCATCTTACCTTACTCTTAATTATTGGGCCAATACAATCAGCTTAGGTCTTCACTTCAGAGTTAGCCATATAATTTTAACAACTCTCCTTGGTCTACTTGGTTTAAAAATAGCATCTTTTCTTCACACTTAATCACTTTTGTCCTTGATGTTACTCACGTTTTTCATAACTCACTATACCATACTTTGTCTAAAATTTAAACTAATTTACCATTTATTCATAAAACAATAAAACATTTCAGATCTGCAAAGATCCATGACTACATAGAATATTGATGTTAAAGGACATTGACGATCTCAACCCTAGAGAAGGCATTCATGCTACTTCCTTAAGGCTCAGACAACAGTATAGAAAAGGCCACAGGAAGTGTGGAAGAGCTGGAAGACTGCAAAAGGAGCTTGTCATAGCATCTTCTACACAAAGAAAGAACGCAACAACCATAAGCTCACAGCAGCTGTGCACACTGACACTGTGTCCACAAAGGTCAGACCCTCCTAAAAGTCACCTCTGGAGGAGGAAGGGGTATACACAATCTGGCCACATACTGCTGGCCTTTTGGCAAATGGTTCTAGGAGAGGGAAAAGCATGGCTTTCAGTTGTGTGCCCACTGGTGAGCCCACCAATCACTGATAGTAAGATTCAAACTCTACACAATCTCTGTTGGACACTAGACAAAGCAAAAAAACAGTAAACAGAGATTTATATGGGAGTGGGCAGGGACCGAGAGAGACAAGAGAAGAATGGGAGAGGGCCTAGAGAGAAGGATCACACACAGTGTGCATGCATAAAGAATGAGAGAGGGCCTGAAGGGAAGGACCAATACACAGTGTGCAGGCATGGAAGAACAAAATTTACTAGTAAATAAAAAATCTTTAAATCTCACAAAATCCACTTTTATGTAGCTGTTTAGAGAGAAACAGGTGAAGTTTATTCTTTCCCAGGCTGTGCATAGACGCTTTTATAACAATAATGACCAACAATGTCTTCCTATGTTGCCTTCTATCCAGATTCCCAAGAAACAAAGTTCATTCTAGAATCTCTTCGATGAGATTCTAGATAATTGTTCTAGATAATTCAGTGATAGGTAACAGTTGACATTAGAGGAACCAAAAGAATCCTCTACACTTAACAAATGAGTCTCAATAAATATCCAAGTGCATTAGTGTAAGCAGATTAATTTAAGCCACCTTTTCAACAAGCAATTAAGAAAGACAAACTGTAAGTCTTCGAACTCAGAGGGGAAAAAAACTGTCCTTTTCAGCAATGAGCGTGAGAAGAATAGGAAAGTACTTTGCTGAAATTCATGCCTTTCAATACCAAGCTGACCATTATGATTTGTTCACAAAGCAGCTCATCATGTGAGGAATGTAGACAGAGCTGCATTGAGTCATGTGGGAAAAGCAGAGATCAATAAGACACAGTTTGGGCCATAAGCACCTCGCCATCAGCTAGAGGTGACATGCACAACAAATAATTGCTTAACATGCTTGTAATTACGCTGTGCCATAATTGGAAAGCTGACAGCTTAGGCGATGATCGTCACTAATAAGGAGTGTGGTATGACAGGAAATAGCACCGGTGAGGTGAACGGAACAATAAGAAATGCCAGTGACTTTTGAGAAGCAGGCTAGGTTAGTAGAGTAGATTGCAGCACTAATGAGGAAAAGAAGCAATCTATCATACACACATCTCCTCTTTTCCTGTACAAATTTACAGAGGATATCAGACCGATCTACAGAGAAGTTAGCCAGGCAGGAATATTTCCAGCTATCTCCATGTTCTATGTAACTGATACACATATCTGAGTACTGGGGGAGGTTGAGACACTCAAGGCAAATGCCACCTGGCGGCTGAATAGGCCAGTGGGGAAGCGAAACAAGAAGAAGACATCTTTGGGGCTTTAGATGAGAATTCTCAGAACAAACCCTGTGGATCCTGATGCATGTGAAAGGGATTTGCTAGGAAGTGTGTTCCTAGCAAAAAAGAATACATGAGCAAGAACATTTGACTTAACCTTCCAAATCTCCACCATCTAATAGGCAAGGGTACAAAATTTAGCATAGGAAACCACATGTCAGAACTATCAAATTGACCCTATAAAGAGGCCATAGGGCTAGTGTGGTGATCTTTTGTTTGTGCTCTAACAAATAAAGCTTGTCTGAAAATCAGAGTGCGGAGCTAGCCACACAAGTTAGCCATAGAGGCCAGGCAGTGATGGCATGTACCTTTAATTCCAGCACTCGGGATAAAGAGGCAGACAGATCTCTGTGAGTTCAAGGCCACCATCAGCTACATGAAATTGATCCAGCCTAAAAGAGAAACAGAGCCAGGCAGTGGTGGCTCACACCTTTAATCCCAGTACTTGGGAATCACACATCTTTAATCCCAGCACTAAGGAGATTGAGACAGGAAGAGATATGACTGAGAAGAAAAAGGAATATAAGGTGGGAGGAGACAGGAATTCAAAGTATTCAGTCTGAGGATTCTTGGAAACAGAATCAGCCCCCTTTGGTCTGAGAATTCAGTAGAGGTAAAAAGTCTCTCTAGCGGCTAGCTCCTTTACTTCTGAAATCTTTCAGTATTTACCCTGATATTTGACTCCGGGTTTTTACTATTAAGACCAATTAAAACTTGTACTACAGGCCAGAGCAATTCTATGCCCACTGAGTCACTGGATAAGAGCTTTCACCATGGGAGGGGAGGATCAAAGGGGAAATTTCCAACAGCTCAAGGATGCCAACTAAGCCAAGAGCAATGGTTGCTGGAAGTGAAATGACAGGAACATGTGTTCTCTTTTTAACTACTGTAAGGGATAAGGTGGAATGAAGAACTGACTTCAGTGTTCAGCCTTTCTATCTAAACATATGAATACCCATGCCCATGATTTTTTTCCTGATGGCAAATCATATTTTAATGATGGTTTTAATAGACTTCAGACATCCTTAGAAGAATGGTGAGATAAAAAAGAAACTAGCAAAGACAATTATATTAATTCATTTTAAAATACATTTACTGAACACCTACTAAACACTACATTTTCCAGGAAGGATAATTTAGGCATGAGCCTAATAGATACTAATCCTGTCCTCCTGAATCCTTGTTTTTTTCCATTCATGAGAAACGCAGTATGCCTACAAATGGCATGTAAAAGACAGTATCATATACTGATACAAATGTGTTTTTGACTACAGAAAAAGATTTGAGATGGATGATGAGCATGCCCACTTTAGATAGTGTTCATACAAAGCCTCTCTTCAAACAAACACTTTAAGTAAAATTAGAGATCAAGTCAAAAGCTGTCTGGAGGAAAAGTGTGAGCACAAGTAAAAGTCCTTAAGGAGAGGTAAGCAAACTAGCAAGTGGAAGGAAGTCCCTGAGTCAGAATATGTGCTGAGCTCATGAAGCAGAAAGGAAACCAGAGACGCTGGAAGGAGTTGGATGTGAAAGTATGAAGACTCAGACACGAGGCCAAACACCAGTGGAGCTCAAAGTAGAAGTTACTGAGGTAGAACATCACATTAGGTGAACCTCATAGAACTCTCTACTGGCCTGCTCTATGTTCTTATTCATTGGGGTCTTCTAGAGAAATAGAATAGGACACATACACATACACACACACACACACACACACACACACACACACACACACACCCTCAATCAAATAATTAAAGACATAAAAACTTGATATTACTCTTGTTTTACATCACAAACAAAAATCAATTCAAAATGGGTTACCCATTTAAAAATATTACCAAAATTATAAAACCCCTAGAGGAAAACATACATGAAAAAGTTTCTTAACATTTAAGTTGACAATAATTTATTTATATCTGACAAGGAAAGAATAAAATGAACAGTCTAAATTTCATGCAAAGTAAACAAACAAAAAAATTAACAATCACCCTCATGGAACAAAACAAAAGTTTGTGAGCTGCATTTGCAGTAAGGGACTCATATTCAAAATCTATAAGGACCTTATGTACCTCAATAGCAAAAACAAAACACTCTAATTGTCATGTATCACCAAATAAACTGAGGTACATTCTACAAACTGCACTTACATGATCTCATCATTGTGTGAATACCCTAGTAGGTACTTACCATAGATGAAATAGCTTCCTAAGCACCTGAATACTTAGGGTTGCCATGCTTCAAGGCCTGGGGATTCACATTATGCCTGAACATAAACAAGTAGAATTGAATTTATGATCTTCAATAATACCCTCAAGCCATATCGCTATCCTGTCTTCAAAAGACATTAAACCTGGTCTTGAATTGGCCTCCTTATGGATGGAAGTCTGTTTAGATATCTTTGTTCAGAACAAAGACTTTATATTCATAATGAAGATTTTCTCTGGCAGGCAGTTTTTTCCATAATCAGCTTGTATAAAGATTCAAAACATTCTCCAGCTGCCTTCAGACTCACCGACATAGCAGTCACTTCATCTAATATATGGAATAATGATTACTGAGTCATTTAAAACATCCAGAGCTAGGGGTAACTTCAAGATCATAGTCAAGACTAGGCTTCTTTTCATCGTCCTCAAACGCTTTACTCTACCCTTGCTTATTGTGGTTCTGAGAGAGATGTGCTTCTGTCTGGTCTTCAGTGTAGAACATGATAAACGTTTCCGGATACAATCTAGTCCCTTCTTCAATGTTATCAGTCCAGCATCTTCCCTGAGACCAGTCTTCTAACGGCATCCATTGTGTTGTTCTTTTTCTTTAAGAGGGTAAGCCTAGTGGCTGTGGCTGTTTGCCTGTTTTAATTACTTCTCTGCTGCTGTGCTGGAGCATCATTGACCAAGGCAACTTATAGAAGAGCTTATGTTGTCTTCTACTTCCAGAGGGTCAGAGTCCATCATGGAAGGACAGCATGGCATCAGGCATGGTGGCAGAAACAAAAACCTAAGAACTCACATCGTGAGCCACAAGCACGAAGACGAGAGAAAACTGGAAATGATCTGAGTCTTAACTCTCAGAGCCAGAGCCTTCGGTGACATCCTTTCTCCAGCAAGGTCACACCTCCTACACCTCCCCCAAAAGCACTGCCAACTGGGGGCTAAGTGCTCAAATATGTGAGCTTGCTGGGACATTATCACTCAGAGTACCATAAAGCCTCACTAGTAGCAATAACCATCCGCTGTTGGCTGTGAAGTGCTCTCTACAGACTCGGGTTTGAACGCTGGGTCACCAGCTGACAGAACTGTGTGGGGAGGTTGTGGAACTTTTAAACAGGTTTGGCGAGCACAGTTCTAGAGGAGGCACTGAGGTCTTTGTCTCTAGGCTTGCCCACTGCTTCCTATCTGCCACGGAAACATCAGGCAACTGCAGCAAACTCCTATCACCACTGAATATGCTGGTCCAGAGGCTATACGTCTCTAATGTGAAAACCTACGCCCCATGAACTATGAGACAAGAGAAAAATCTTTTCTTCCCTTAGGTTGTTTCTGTCAGTATTTTAAATTAGCAACAAGAAAAGTTACTAATACACCATGACTGATCGCTACCTTCATTGCCCTTAATCACTTAGAGTTGTGTTTCCAGGTCATTTGTGCAGGCCTCCCACTGCTAATCTTAGCAATGGGTTTTGTATTTAGCAACTGTAATGGGAGAAAGCTATAGGAGATTCAATCAAATAATGCAATAGAGAAAGGCAGTAAACCCAAGATATATGTGGCTGCTGACAGTGTTATGCGGTCTATAGTAAACTTTCTTATTATAATGGGGAAAATACATCCTCAAGTACTGACAAAAAGTCATAGTGTAGCAACTACATAAATAAGAAACATGGTCATTTATCATGGTCAAGTATTAAGTATTACACATAATTATATACTTTTTACGACTGGCAGTGCAGGGATCTTGCTTACACCAGCATCACCAGAAGCACATGAATAATGCATTATTCTGTGATGTTACAATGACTACATCACTAGGGGACAGGAAATTCGGGGTCCATTATAATCCCATGGGGCCACTAAGATGTGCACAGTCTGTTAATGTCAGAAAAGTCAGCATATGGCACACAACTAATTAAAAATGAGCAAAATAATGATATGTGTATTTTGTAGAGACAGCATACAAATGTCCAACAGATATAGAAAACATTCAAGTTCCCTAATCAGAAAAATGCAATCAAGACCGCAATGAGATATCACTTCATACATGTTAGAAGGGTATATCAAAAGGACAAGGTAATAAATGCTAGTAATGGTTTAGAGAAAATTAGATCCTGGCAATATTGATGGTAATATAAATATTTAATCACCATGAATAATAATATGAAGATTCTCACCCCTCAAAATGCAGACACCATAGGACTGGGTATATCTCCAAAGGTACTAGAAGTAAATTTCTCATATACATAACTGCAGTTCTATATCTATGGTAGCTTTTCTCAGAGTGGTCAATATTTGAAAACTAACTTCTGATCCAAAGAAAGACATATTTTGGTAATGGACTATCAAGGAAGGGATTCCTACCATTTGCAACAACATGGAAGAACCCGGATGATATTAGGATAAATAAAATAAGTCAGACACAGATCAATATTACACATGTTGTTACTGCGTGAAGTCTTTAAAAAGTAATAATTGAACTCTCACAGTTAACAAACAGCAAAGCAGTAATTACTATTGGGTAAAGTGAAGTAAAATGGGATATACTGGCTAAACAGTACAGTTTTTGAGTCCTAATATACAAGTTGATGGCTATAGTTAGTGATATTCTGTTGTATACTTGAAATTTGCTGAAAGAGTGGATCAGAAGTGTTCTTATCACAAAATATGGATAAATAAGCATGATGATGCACACATTAGCTCGACTACTAAAATCATTTCAGAATGTATATATATATATAGGTATATGTACATACACGTATGTATACTAAACACCACATTATATGTCCTAAATGTATGTACTTTATCATTTAGATCCCAATAAATCCATAAATATCTGATGGGCTCTAGAAAATCAGGGAAAAATCACTTTTCTTCCGTGGAATAACACTGAATATATGAACCACCCTCTAGGACAGGATCCACACTCAGGAGTAGCTAGGCAGCACAAATAGACTCCTTGCTTTCAGTAGTTTATTTATTTTGCATCTTTTAGAAAATCTAGGAGGAATTAGAGAAGAGGGAAGAATAAAATAAAATATACTAAATGAAATTATCAAAAAATATAAATAAAACTAAAGATAAGAATTGGAGAAAAGAAAAACTATATTGGCCAGGAGCCATGCAGCCTAGTCTCAGATCCGCATGTGACCACCTGTCCAACAGGTGTCCTCAGAGCAAGGCACCTGTGGAAATGGACTCTTACTTGGCAAGGACCAGTAGGCCATGAGACGGACAGTGTAGAAATTTGCAAAATTTGTGTACCTTGTAGGTTCTTTTCTCTCTCATTATATTGTTGATTCTTTGGGCAGTTTTTAGTTTTCCTTTGTCAGTCCCACATGCAATAGCTGTAATTCTCCAGGGAAACCCTGTTCTTTCTCGAATATATCCCCATAACATTCAGAAGGGGCTAAGACTTCTTAAATCTCTTATCTGGAATTGCTAACTCTAACTCCTAATCCTGGGAACTTTTCTGACTCAATAGAGACAGTTAGACACATCTGAGAAAACAGCACCTGGAACATTAACCATGTCTCGTGGTTCTGGAAAGGGGAGCAAGGCCTGCACACACAGAACAGGGAAAGTTCTCAGGAGTTCACATATTGCCAACTGCTGAGAGTAAGTTCCCTGGACACCGAGCATAGCATCATAGGTAGGATCTGGTATGTTGCAAGAGGGAAAAGTACAAAGTAAAATATGGGATGGATAGATCCATCTTGACCATACACATAAGCTTATGTTGCTGAAAGAAATACAGTATGGTACCTTATCAAAGCCTGCCTTCTACAGAGAGATTGAGACATGGGACCCTCTCGTAGGAAAGGTAACTGGATAAAAGCATATCTTGCAAACATGTTGTCCTTAAAGCATTGCGCCTATGTCTATTACTTTTTAACTCTGTAACTACAAGTAGCTGCCAGCTGACATAAGTACTACAAGAGCAGGATGTGGCCAATTTGAGATTAGTCAAGCCTTCAAAACTTCTGAACTCTCTCTAGATTAAGGCTATGCAGGGTGTGGGAAGACATATTTGGGGAAACATAAAGAGGAACAGTGGGAGCTTTCATAATGATCACAATGTACTTCTTAAATTGTGGTGTATTTCTTAAAGTCAAAGACAGAAGTCAATGATAAAGCTGTTCATGTAACCCTGGTAAGAAAAATTCTATTTAAGTATAAATAAAGATAGCCTGAGCCATTTGAGGCAATCCGCTTGTTGATCAGAAGTCTTCCTTGTACCAACGCCCCTTGCCCGCCTGAGGACTTGAACCTAAGCCAAGGCTGGACTCTGGCATATATCCTTGAGAATTAAAACTGAAGCAACTCAAAATGACTAAATTGCATCAGAAAAGATATAAGGGTGAGTGTTGAGAAAAATCAAGCTAGGAATGAATACAGGCACTGAGAGGAATGGGGAAGGAAAGGTTAACGCTGTAATACAGGAGAGTCAGATAGTTTCCATGAGAGGAAGACAGGCACCAAAGCAGGAGAATGGGGGGAGTTTGCTCTATTACAGGACCCTTCCATGGGACAGGAGCGAAGAAAGAAAGAATGGTAGGAGATAAATTCGGAGAGATTTTTTTAAGGCAGAACAAGAAAGGGGCTTTATAGAACACAGCACATATGCTAATCTTCATTGTATGTGCATGAGAGAGGAAGTTACCTAACAATAATTGACTAAGAAATCTAACTATGTCATGTAATCATGCTCTCAAAACTCTGTGAGTCAGTTAAGGGTTAGGTGTAACTTCATTTTACATATGAAAGAATAGTCTTAGGGTGATTAGGAAATTACTTCCTAGTTACCATGTAACTTAGAAAATGTACTTCAAAAATTTAAAGGGTGAGCGCCGCCGGGAGTGTCGACGAGAGAAGCTGTGCAGCCTCGTCCGTGTTACTCGAGCTGCGGGCACTGCGAGCGAGAGCCGAGTACGCGGACCTGCCATCATGTCACGCTACAGGCAGTATGGAGGAGAAACCAAGGTGTATGTTGGTAACCTGGGAACTGGTGCTGGTAAAGGCGAGTTAGAAAGGGCATTCAGTTACTATGGGCCCTTAAGAACCTTGTGGATTGCCAGAAATCCTCCAGGATTTGCCTTTGTGGAATTTGAAGATCCTAGAGATGCAGAAGATGCAGTTCGAGGATTGGATGGGAAGGTGATTTGTGGTTCTCGAGTGAGGGTTGAATTATCAACAGGCATGCCTCAGAGATCTCGTTTTGATAGGCCACTTGCAAGACGTCCCTTTGATCCTAATGATAGATGCTATGAGTGTGGTGAAAAGGGACATTATGCTTATGACTGTCATCGCTATAGCCGTCGAAGAAGAAGCAGGTCACGGTCTAGATCACATTCCCGTTCCAGGGGAAGGTGATACTCTCGCTCACGCAGCAGGAGTCGGGGAAGGAGGTCAAAATCAGCATCTCCTCGAAGATCAAGGTCTATGTCCCTTCGTAGATCCAGATCAGCTTCACTCAGAAGATCTAGGTCTGGTTCTATAAAAGGATCGATGTATTTCCAATCCCATTCAAGGTCGAGATCAAGATCCAGGTCTATTTCACGGCCAAGAAGCAGCCGATCAAAATCCAGATCTCCATCACCTAAAAGAAGTCGTTCTCCATCAGGAAGTCCACGGAGAAGTGCAAGTCCTGAAAGAATGGACTGAAGTTCTCAAGTTCACCCTTTAGGTAAAAGTTATTTTGTTTACATTATTATAAGGGATTTGTTATGTCTGTAAAATGTAACCTAGGAAGGGTCATCAACCATCTAATCAAAATGGATCTGGGTTATTGCTCTGTAAAATTCATAGCAGTTAAGTAATTGTTTTTGTTGAATGTATTAACATCTTTTGGTCTGAAGATGTGGGTTTTTATTTGGCACATTTAAATAAAATGTTTCTAACTAGAAAAAAAATTTAAAGGGAGGGAATATGATATCAGAATCTAATGAAACTTTGCCTACCCATGAATACTACTACCTAAGTAAAAACAGAAATTGTTTTTGTTAAACAATAGCATCCAAATTTACAATAAAAACATATCACCTTATAGCATTCTGCCTACATCCTGAGTAGAATTAATTTACTAACTTGAATATATTTCCCTGAATAAAGAAGCTAGAATGATTAAATATCTAGAAAATGTATCAAATGAGAAATAACTGAAAGAACTAATGCTAACTGAGGAAAAGATGGGCAAGAAACTTGACAGTTTATATCTAAATAGCTATCATGGGGAGGAAGGGCTTATTGCATTACCTCTTCCCCAGATGACAGAATATCAGAGACCCCATCTCCTTACAGTGAGGTGTCTGTCACAAGATGCATGTCGTACACTAGAGAGCAAAGCTTGGGTGTCACAGATCAGTGTCTGTCCTGAACGAAAGACATTCAGACGAACCGAGTTATCTCCACAGACTAACACCAGACACAACTGTCAGCAGTGTGCAAGTAAAGAAAACAAGAAGCTTAAAATAGAAATATGCAATGCAGTGGAGTGAGAACAGAGACCATGATGTCTGAAAGACTTCCTGCCCTGCCCACTTAGGTGCATAAATGTGGATATTTGTTTAATCTTTCTGGAATTGTTTCCTCGCTTGACTAAATGGCATTAGACTTGTAAAAGACTTGATTCAATATCTATTAAGCATTTTAGTACATGGCAAATATTGTTATTAACTAGATATTACCTTCACTAGTACACTACTGTGATATAACCCATCCTTTGCCATGACATAGCCCATCCTCTGGCATGACCTAGGCAATCCTTTTGTCTTATTTTTTTCTAGAAATCAGTAGGGCTGCCATGCTCTAAAGAATGCAGCCTTCATTGCCTTATTTGATCTGGTCTTCCCTATAAAGCTTTAAGACTGTCATCTCAGGGCTCGACACATAGCTCTGTGGTTAGGAGTGCTTACTGATCTTGCAGAGGACACATGTTCAGTTCCCAATACCCACATCAGGTGACTCACAACCATCTGTAACTCCAGATCCACGGTGTCTGACACACCTGGGTTTCTGTTGTAAGGAAGACACTAGTTAGTTCCCAGCCACTTAGACCCGAAATAACCACACAGAAACTGTATTAATTAAATCACTGTTCGGCCCATTAGCTCTAGCTTTTTATTGGCTAACTCTTACATATTACTTTAACCCATTTCTATTAACCTGTGTATCGCCTTGTGGCTGTGGCTTACCAGCTAAATTTCAGTGTCTATCACCAGCAGCTCCATGGCTTCGCTTGACTCTGCCTCCTTTCTCTCAGGATTCAGCTCAGTTTTCCCCACCTAGCTCTGTTCCCCTATAGCTCTGCTATAGGCCCAAAGCAGTTCCTTTACTTATCAGTGGCAATCACAACACACAGAGGGAATTTCCACATCAGGCTTCCTGCATGCACACGATTCATATAAACTCAAGCAAGCCTACATACACATAAACTTAAAAAAATAAATGTATGTTCTGAAAGACTCACTTCTCATAACACAGGAAGCTACAGAATTTTTTCTTAAAAGTATTTATGCAATATATTTTGATCATGTTTTTTCACACTTCAACTCCTTTTAGATCCCAGCCCCTCTGGACCCACACAACTCCATATTCTTTCAATCTCAAAAGAAAAAAAAAGAAACAAAGAAAAAAGAGAGAGGAAGGGAGGGAGGGAGGGAGGGAGGGAGGGAGGGAGGGAGGGAGGGAGAAAGGAAGGAAGGAAGAAAAAAATAAAATCAATAAGACAAAAAGGGGAAAAAAAAAGGAAACAAAAAGCCCACAAAAATGGCGTTTGTTTTGCATTAGCCAACTATTCCAGGGCCTGGGGCCTACCCAGGAATGTAGTTGATTTACACAGTAACACTCCACTGGGGGAAAAAAATTATTTTTCCTCTCCCAGAAGATAACAATTGCAAATAATTTCTTGTTTAGGGGTAGAACTTTGCATCTACTCCCCCTTCTCAGTGCTGAGATTTGTCTAACTTAAACCTGTGCAGGTCTTGAGCCTGACAAAATTCTTATAATTCTTCATAGCTACACCATTCCAGGCTTTGCTCAGAGTCCTGACTTTACCATCAACATTACCTCCTTCTTCAAAGTTGAGAGTGACTCATATTCAAAGTGTTCTTCTAAGATGTTCTTTAGAGTAAAATCTCTCCTGATGTCAAATAAGTAATGCCTCTGTAAAAATATGGATGTAGTTGAACTTAACCAATATACACAACTACTAGATGGCCATGTTGTGACCAATGGGAGTCACATAATATAATAACATAGAGTCAATACTGCCAACAGTGCCTTTGTAAACAGGCTGCCTTATTGACTTGATAGCTTTTTATTAAAACATCTCATGTGAAACAAATTACTTTTATCCATTTGTATTGATCAAAAAACTAGACAGAGATAATTTGAATGACTTTTACAAAGTCATACAACTTACAAAGTTGAAGGGTACAGTCACGCCTGATCCAAGATGCCACATTCTATCATTTTAACCCTCAGACTTTTCTTTACATAATATTGTAGTCAGTGAAGAAATTAATTATTAAATATAAAATAAGTGAAGTGACTTTGGACATATTTATTGATACTACATATCTCTTTCCAAATCTCTGGGAATGGTGAAAATGGCAATAATAATCAGTAGCAAAAATCCCTCGAAGCAAAATCTCCTATCTACAGATTATTGAGCCAAACTGCATGGGAACCAGTTATTTGAGAGACAAAAGATAGAGATGATTTAATGATTAAAATGGTCACAAAATTAACACACAGTCACGGAAAACACAAGGTGTGAATGGTGACTAATTAAAGTGAGACCCAAAGCAATTGATGAACAATGTGTTTTCGTGGTTTCCAAAACAATGAAATAAGATGTCCTAAGCAGGTCTGAAGTCACCCACACAATTTACACATTTCAGAATTCCTGAAGAATGAGCGAAACTGTGACATTACTCGCTGTGTCCCAACTTATCAATTAAACATGGTGTTCTAGTGAAAAGGAAGACAGGAATGTGGATATTGCCCTGTGTTCTCTTCTGCAAATTTCCCAGGGGTCTTAGTGATCTGATTTCCTATTAAGGAGGCTGTCAGAGAGCTAAAATAATGAAGAGAAATAGAAAGCAAAGGAGGTTTGAAGGAGACAAGGAAGAGTTCTAAAACGGCAAACAAATCTCTAAAATTTATATTATTTGTAAAGATTTCCTCTGCATTGGAAGGACTTCTAAGGCTGTTCGTGTATAACATTATTGAGACTTGAGTTTTATTTGTTTGTTGGTTTGTTGGTTTGTTTTGTCTCCTAAAGACAATAAACAGGCATCTGGCTCACCAAAATCCCGGATGAGCAGTGTCCAACAGGTTGTGCTACTCAGCGTGTGAGGAATAAATGTATAAAAATCAATTTAGTCATGAAAATTCACTAGTAATAACCGAGCTTCAAGAATGTATTTTGAGTACCTACAGTGTAATAGACACCATGCTAGGAACTAGCCATTTGGAACAATTCTTAAGTGCTTTGATATTTTAATGTATAAAAAAAAGTGGAAATGTTCCTTTATCTTCTCATGCGGTTGTCAGAATGTAACAATAGCAGCTAAGGATGAATTCAGAGTCCCTCGTCTCTGGCAATAAGTGGAAATTATAGTCTGTACATTGCGAGTTGACAGCATCATTTCTCACTGAGTTTGCAGAATGCTTGGTTCACAGGATTAAAAACCAATCTAGCTCCTTCCGGTCTTTAAAACAGCAGTCACGTTCCCTGTTATTAATACAAGGCTTGCTGCCGACAAGCAGATGTGATTGTACTAGCACATTCCACTGAGGACCAGCAGTTTATAAGTGAATTGAGATAAGTAAAACTTTTTTCTTTCTTTATTGTCTTTCCTTTTTTTTTCCCAGTAAAAAAGCATACAAGTTGAAGTCCAGCTGAGTTGCTATCTCCAACTTCTCCTGAAAAGGTTTTGGAAGAAATTCTGTTATTATCTTAGAGGGAAAAAAAGGTTATTGTTACCTAAATATGTGAATGGTGGAACCCTCATTCAGGAGGATATCAGGATGGTGCAGAAGATACTGCCACTACCCCAACCATATGCACCCCAGGCCTAAGCACCATGAAACCAGATAGAATCTTTGGGGCTTCTTCTGGAGCTGAAGAGGATTCTTCCAGTACACAGCACAGACTGGAAGTGCCAGAGACTCTACAGATACCTGTTCTCACAAAGCAATAGCTCTTAACTAATGACTGGCAGAGATTGGCATATAAATATTCTAGCTCCTCTGTCAGCAGGGAGACAGAGCTTAATGAGGGCTGTGCTTCTGCACTGATTCAAGGAGTTTCACGAGGCTTAAGTTATTGGCATTATATTGTCCCTTTATTAGGTGCCATACCTTTCTGCCTTTTGTTTCTCCCCACTGTCCTTCTGATACTTTGTGTGATCATTCTCCAAATAAACCACTTAAATGTGAATCCATGTTTTAGGACCTTTCCCAGGAAATAATAAACTAAGAATTATTAGCTTATGAAATATTCATTTCATCTCCTCACCTTTACAAACTCTACCCATCATGTTTTTATTCTACCTTATCCCACTTCGTTTCCTATAACTATAATCAATATGAATTGAGTTTGCTTTTCCAAAAAGATATAAATAATCAAAGCACAATTATTAGTGCATTTCATCAAAATAAAACTTTCAACAAAGGAAAGGTCATGAGTGTGTATGAGAAGCTGGAATGGGAGCAACTCAAAAATTAAGTACAGCTTCAGAATTAATATACCTTCAATAATTTTCTAATAGCTGGATGAATTGGCCTATTAAAGAACATAATTTAAAATACAATAATTTAATGTTCAACATTCAGGTTTCTTTAATATTTTACTGATAAAATATGTATCAATAAATTTTTTTATGTAGAAATCTTTGTTACCGTCTCATCTGGAAAGAAAATTATAAATTCCCAGGGAACCTGACTATATGTAAAAGATTTAAATTTTTTTTCAGGTTTACATTTAAGTAACCAGAATGGTTAAACTTATGTTCCTTCCCACACGCCGGAACAGATGCTCTCATTAGCAACCTCTATCTGCACTTAGGTGCCATTATTACAGTCTTTACAATAAATATTATTAAGCAAATATTCTGTGGTGACTTTTCAGAATTTTTTGGCTGAAACCATTAGTAACAACATTTTATGAATTCCATGACCATGACTTCATCTCAATTACACATGATGATGTGATTCTGGTTTTCACATTGAACTGTCTTCAGACCTCTATAAAAACTTTATTAAATCATGTTGCTTGAGTCTATCCAAATGCTGTTACTGACCATGTTACTTCTATAACTACAACATAAAATGTGGTTTTCAGTATGCCTTCAAAATATAATTGTTTGTTTAGCATTGTTTATAATGGTTGTTCAATCACTTTGAAGGCAATGTATTTTCTTTTCTAAAGGCAGACTCCCTGGATCCAAATGCTAACTGACATTTAGACCCTGTGGTCTTGAGGCATGTACTAACCAATTTTTATCTCTCTTTTCTTATCTGTGAAAAAAGAATCATGGAAATATCCACACCATGTGTTCATAGTAAAGATGAGATGATTCATTAAGAGTACTTCCTGTCTGGTACAAAAAAAAACTTAGTAAATGTTAGTCAACTATAAATATTACAGCTTACTACTATTGTATATTGAAAAACAATCCAACAGAGTGGTTTCACATTGCAAGTCATCCGGGATTGGTATCTTAGCTCTCCTATGTACAAATTGTGTGTGTGTGTGTGTGTGTGTGTGTGTGTGTGTGTGTGTTTTCTCATGTAAAAATACATCTATCATGGGATTTCTAATGAATTAATTATATGTACATATATATGGAACATAGTTAATGATAGCAATGAACGTTGCAAGCTACTATCTATTGTGGTTCTAACTTGCATTTTCTTTGAGTTAGTAGACTCTCCAAGAGTTATGTGTACTCTATTTATAGGACTACTCTTCCATGGCGGTCTAAATATAGCCTTAACTAAGACTCATTAATACATTAAACAGGATATTTAACCCATAATCATAAGTGAGAATAGGCTGTATTTTCTTTTGATTTTATCTGTGTTTAGATTTTTATGCCAACTTTCTCTAAATGAGGTTAAAGGGTTTCTTGTTACTCCAGTATTTAAGAAATGGCTACTTACCAATCACCTAATTATGCATGTTTTAAAAGGTTTTTGGCTTTAATCCTATGTCAGTTAGTTTCATTAAAAATAATTTTTTGACAACACTTTAATTTATTTCAAGGTCTATCCAAATCCTCAGCTTTAAATTAGACAAATTTAGGCAATTTATGATATATAAACAAACTTATAAGCTCATATACTTTAACTCAGCTGGAAATCTTAAATGAAACAAGGGGTTCCCTTCTTCCATAAGTACAGCTGTATTACAAAGACAAATCCTGTGCTAGCCATCAGTTCCTATACAACAAATGAGGTAACTTCCATCTTCTCCATGTTCAGAACACGCTCTTTAAAGACACACTGGCCGTTCTCTCTGCTTCACATTTGACATATGAGTAGACCCTTTGAAATTAATCTGAAGTCTACCCCACTGGTCTCTCAATTGCCAAACTATCATTATCTCTCAACAAGATTATTTCATTAACTTGATTCAATTTAGCTCCATTTATTGATTTTTTCACAAATCTATGCATATATAATATAGTTTGATCACATTCCCCCCATTATCATCTCCTATTTCCCTCTTCATCTGGCCAAACCCTTTTTTGTTCCCCAAACACCACTCCCCCTTTAATGTCGTGTGTGTGTGTGTGTGTGTGTGTGTGTGTGTGTGTGTGTGTAGCCCATTTAATTAAGGTTTTTGCATGTCTATGGGTGTGGTTATATACTTAAGCAAGGGCAACTTATTAATGGCTCCACTACTACCCCCTCTCCTCAGCAACCACAAATTGCCTATAGTTTCTCAGGGAGAGATGGAGCCTTATGAGCCCCTTCCCATCCGCGGTGGAATATAAGATGGGGACCATTTCATGCACTTCATCACCACTGTTGTGAGGTAGGGGTTGCGATGACCATGTCAAGTCCAAAGGCAGTCTTTCACAGCCCTCTTTCCCATCCTCTGGCTCTTACACTCCTCCTATACCTTTTTCCAAAATCTTTCTTGAGCCTTGGGGTAGGAAGTGATATAGATTTAAGTTTGAGCACTCAACAATGACTTATGATCAGCATCTTGGCTAGTTATGGGTCTTGGCATTAACACAGCCCAATGTAAACAAAAGCTTCTCTGAGACTTGGAGCCACACTCATCTGGGCATATAAGCATAGATATTTAAAAGGCAGTTTAATAAGATATCCCCTCAGCGAAGCAAAGTAGTGAAAACTCCTCTAGATTCTATATCTCTCAGCCATGGGCTTCTGACCAAGTCTACATTACCAGATACAAATCCAATCAGAAAGTGGTTGGTTACCCTTGTAACAGTCATATCTTTATTACAACATCACTTTGTGGCTCACAGATTTTTATAATTGGTTAAGATTATGGGCGACATTTCTCCTCTAACAATCTGTATAGCGCCTTCCAGTTCTATGAAAGATGCCCAAAAGAGAGGGACCCTCCAGCTAGATTCCAACTTCATTTTCATTAACTTTCTAAAAGTATTTCCTATTTTTACTCTTGGAGGTGAACCACCTAGTTCTCCCACAAGGTGGAGGCCTTCAAATCCTTAGCTCCCGGAGTTGCTGGATGCTGGCAGCTTATGCTATGTGCTACCCTGGACATTGTCCTCAGTTCAGGCAGTCATGTTTACAATATTTTCTCAAAGGAACCATAATCTAATGTTGGGCCAGTGTGAGATCTGACCCTTACCCTAATTTAATGACATCTAATTTCTAGAAATCCCATGAGAGGATCCTCTAGTCCTTGGTTAAGTGCATTGTAACCAAACACATTGTGTTCCACTCATGACTGTATCAGTCCTGGTTTCATTTGTTTTTAGCTTTTAGTTTTTGGAGACAGGGTCTCACTATGTAATCTTGGCTGGCCTGTACTCTCTTTGTAGACCAGGCGGGCCTTGATGAACTCATAGAGATCTGCCACCCTCTGCCTCCGGAGTGCTGGATTTAAAGGGGTGCACCAACACAGCAGGCCAATCCTGGATTAGTTCTACCAAGGTGTTGTTCCTCAGACACTTCCTAATAAACATTCTATATACACGTTTTCCAACTGTGATTTTGTTTTTCAGAGGTGCTGACCCCAGAAAGAAGGAAGGGAGGGAAGGAAGGAGGGAGGGAAGGAGAGAGGGAGGGAGGGAGGGAGGGAGGGAGGGAGGGAGGGAGGGAGGGAGGGAGGGAGGAAAAGAGGGAGGGGAGGGGAGGGAGGGACAAAGGGAGGAAAGAAGGAAGAAAGGAAGGAAAGAAGGAGGGAGGGAGGGACGGAGGGATGGAGGGATGGAGGAAGGAAGGGAGGGAGGGAGCGAGGGAGGAAGCAAATGAGGAAGGAAGAGAGGAAGGGACGAAGGAAGAAAGGAAGGGAGGGAGGGAGGGAGGGAGGGAGGGAGGGAGGGAGGGAGGGAGGGAGGGAGGAAAGAAGCAAGAGAGGAAGGAAGGAAGGGAAGGAGGGAGGGAGGGAGGGAGGGAGGGAGGGAGGGAGGGAGGAAGAAGGAAGGCACTATAAAATGGAGCTCTTGAGCTTCAGCATTCACCACTGCAAAAGAACAAGAACCATAACCAATAGGAAGCAGATGCCGATGATCCTAGGAGGAAAGGACTGAAATGGCAGGAGTGATGTCACAGGGAAGAGGTTTAGGGGAGATCACACTAGAGACAATAGATTTGAACAAAAACTTGTTGACTGTGATTCGTGCTACAGAGAAAGACATGTGAAACTAAGTCATTAATCATGAGTTTCAGGCAAATGCGTGAGTCACTGAACTCTGTAGCAGCAGGCAAATCACTCATCCATACCCAGGAGAGTCAGAGTCAGGAATTAATTATGTGAACAGTAAAATCTGGAGCTATAGTAATGAGAACAGCATAAAGTTGGCAAGAAAACGGACACATTCATCAATGGAATCAAATTGAAGACCCATACATAAACACACAAGCCTATAGACACCTAATTTTTTATAAAGAAGCCAGAAATACATATGGGAAAAAAATACAGAGCCTTCAACAAATGGTGCTGGTCAAAGCTGGATGACTGCCTGTAAAGGAATCCAAATATATCCATATATATCACCCTGCACAAAACTTAACTCCAAATGGATCAAAAATCTAACATAAGACAAGATACACCAAACCTGATAAAATAGAAAGGGGGTAATGTAACTTTTTGCTAGTATAGGCACCAAGATAAATTATTAATAAACAGGACCCGAGGAACTAAAAACCTGTATGACAAAGACATCACTGCTGGAGACCATGTCAGAGGAACAGCTGGTGGCAATTGAAGTTCCTGAGGTTGGGCCACCAGGAAGCACAGCTCCGATGGGTGAATCTCAGATAGGCAGGACCCCAGGGAATTCAGCTACTGAATGTCCCCTGCTACTGATGTGCCTTTCCATGCTTGCTGCTGCCACTTTCCTCTGGCATCTGACATGGTGTGAATGGCTATGGTCGGTCTCTAACCACATTGCCGTTAATGCCCTGTGAGTAGCTCATAGAAATATCGCCTTGTGTGGGGCACTTTTACTTGAGAATTATTATGAAGATATCTTCCTCTTAAGCTGTACTGTTTAACTAAAGCAATGATGATGTGGGATTTCTTTCTGCATGCTGTGAATATGTTTTATTACTACTGGTTAGTAAAGAATCTCCTTTGGCCTATGGCGGGGAAGGATAAAGCCAGGCAGGAAATCTGAACAGAGATGTAGAGAGAGAGTAGGCAGAGTCAGGCAGACGCCATATAACTACCGAAGGCGAAGGACTCAGGAACCTTACCAGTAGGCCACAGCCTCGTGGCAATACACAGATTAATAGAAATGGGTTAATTTAAGATGTAAGAGTTAACTAGGAATACACTAAGCTCTTGGTCAAACAGTGTTGGAATTAACATAGTTTTGTGTGATTATTCGGGTCTGGGTGGTCAGGAAACTGAAGCTCAGTCTCTAGTTACACAATGATTCTACAAAATAATAGTGTTAGTTTAAATAAAATTTTAGTGATTAAGAGTTTTTTAACAAATATAGTAAAGGATTGTGATAGAGATTAGTTTAGTGGGATGATTAATACAGGTAAAGGTAGGATATAGTGTTGCCTCCACCCCTGATAAACCAAGCAGAGGACAGAAAATAAGAACAAGGAAGAGGAACTTATGAGCTTCTCTTGAGGAGCCCTGTAGACTGTGACTTAGGTTAATGATTAAGAAAAACAGTTGAGTCCCAGAAGCCCTGATAGCTCAAGTTCTTTTAATCTTAATGTAGAGAGGTGTGTTCACAGGTTTCAGAGTGCATCATAGCTAAAACAAAGCTTTAAATAATGAGTTGAGGTTTGGTTAAGATGTTTTTGCTAATAGCTTTGAGGTAGAAAATCTTAGAAAACAATCTAAAGTTTAGAAAGGGGCACTTTTAATAGCTGAAAAGGGGATTCTTTGAGGTCAGCGAACAGAAACAATGACAGCCTGGCTATTGCTGGCTAATGTATCTTTCTTACTAGGATGGATTGCTGATCAAAAGTGATGATTAATTCCTTGAACCCATTTCTGCCCTGTTTCCTGATATAAAAATCCATTGATAGTGGGTATGTAAAAGTTAAGAGGAGTTTAATCTCTCAGAAAAGAAGTCTGTGCGTCCACCACTCCACATCTCATTTTCAGCCTCTCTGACCTGCAGAAGGCTGGACCCTCTGTACACCATCATTTGAACAAATGTCAGTCTACAGAATGAGAAAAGATTTTAACCAATTACACACCCAAAATAGAGAAATAATACACAAAATATATAAATAACTAAAAAATGAATATCAATAAAATACATAATCTAATTAAAATTGGTATGCAGATCCAAATAGCCAATTTAAAAAAGATAGAAAAAACTCAAATGGCTGAAAAACATTTAAAGAAATGCCAAACATTCTTAGTTATCAGGGAAAGAAAAATCAAAAAATACTTTGGAACTTTCTCTTTCACTTCTCAAAATGGCTAAGATCATGGTAGTGAGAATGTAGAATAAGAGCGACACGCCTCCATTGCTGGAGGGAGGCCAAACTTATACAGTGACAATGGAAATCAGTGTGGCAGTTTCTCAGGAAAATGGGAATCAATCTACCTTCAGATCCAGCTATACCACTCTTGGGCATATACCCAAAGGATGCTTCATCCCACCACAGAGACACTCATTACACAAGCAATGTTCATCGCTGCTCTATTTATAATAACCATAAATTGAAAACAACCTAGATGTTCCTCAACAAAGAATGAATAAAGAAAATATGGTACATATACACATGGACTATTACTCAGCCACTTAACAAATGAAATCATGAAATTCACCGGTAAACGGATTGAACTTGAAGAAGAAAAAAAAAACCTTCCTGAGTGAGGTATCTCAGACTCAGAAACACAAATGTGGTACATATTTGCTTATATTTGGATATTAACTATTAAGTCAATGATAACCAAGGTGTAAACCATAGAACCACAAAGGTTAGGAAAAGAGTGAGGAACTATGGGGGACAAAACTATCTCATTGGGAAAGGGAAACAAAATAGATAATTATTGATAGATAGGAGACTCGAATGGAAGGATCAAAGGGGCACAAAGAGTCAATGGAGGGAATATGGGAAGGTTAAAACATTTTTGAAAACATAGAACTCTTGCGAATTGAATCTTCTTGAGGGTGGGAGAATGCTGGAGGGGACTAGAGAGATGGGGAGAGAGAGAACATGGAAATAATGGAGGAAGAAACTGGAGAGATTAAGAGCCCATATAAACAATCAAGAGACACAAAATAAAAATATACTAACTCAACCTCTACTCAAAACACAGCACCAAATAATTTTAAAATATACTTTATAGTATCAATAAAAGCAGGCAGGGAATTTATGAACTAAGAAACATAGCACACTAATTGGAAACCAAGCAGCTGAGAAAGACACTCTTTTAGGAAGACTGAATGTAAAATGTTTCAGCTAAATTGTATACAGGAAACCTCTAATCACAATTCAAACAGTTTCCTTCCTTCTAGTGTGGCGCATGCACACATTACCTCTATAAAGTAATTATCAACCCGTATTTCTTAAAACTTTTCAGCTTTGAGAACTTTCAATGGTTGGTGTGAGAGAATTGTCTGTATTCTGTCAATCATGTATTTTAATAAGACGCTGATTGGCCAGGCAGGAAGTATAGGCGGGTCAACCAGACAGGAAATAGAGGCGGGGCAATGAGAATAGAATAAGGCTACATGGCTAACATAGATCAGAATAATGGGTTAAGATAAGTCATAAGAACTAATAAGTAGCCTGACCTAATGGGCCAATCAGCTTTATAACTTATAGAGATTGCTGTGTGATTGATTTTCTCTGGGACTTGCCGGCTGTGGGGTACCGGGTGGGACAGAAACCCCAACAAGCCAGCCCCTCATTCTACAAATGGTATATTACTGAATATCATTGAAATTGTGAATTCTGCAGTTGTGACTATAATGTAAATGCTTGTAGCAGATATTATACAACTCAGAATCCTACTGTGTCTTAGTATAGGCATAGTATTTTCTAAAGCTAAACAAAAATAGTTATAATTTTTAATACTATAGCCTAACCTGACCAAATTACCAAGAGATAACCTATAATTTCAGAGTAATATGCTTAATTATAATTACCTTTAACAAAGATGGTGGCTAGACAACACAGTGAGACCTATTATTCCTAAGAAAAGTTCTGTGTAACCCATTGTACAGATAAAGAGCAGATTTTCTCAAATGGGAAAGCATGGGTTCAAATATTGACTCTACCATATATCTTATCAGCAAAATCAGGGTGACGATATAAAATTGGTGTAAAGATTAAATTAGAGCCATCATAGAACAGAGACGTTCACGAGTAACTCTGGTTAAAACATTGACAGATCATTTATGAAAAATATTATTACTATATTACCTTATTTGTATTTTACATAAAAACAAGACATTAATCTAATAGGTTTCAGTTGGATTATTGCAACTACAAGTGATCTATCACTCGATAAACCAGCCCGTGACCTACTGCCATCAATACCAGTAACCCTTATCATGTCCCTGAGCCTCAAGGCAAAGTCATAGAAATAACTCTTTTCCTTCCAGGAGGCTACCAGCAGGGCATCAGTGCACATCAAAGGTCCCAGGGTGACTAAGAGAGACTTTCTCCTGGAAGCAGGGTTTCCCACTGCTGAAGTTGGGGAATTCTCATTACGGAAAAATGCTAACATTTATTGAGTCATTCCTATGAGCTAGGAGCTGCTGCTAAGCAAACAATCTTCATATCCAGTTGAGGAAATCTATTAATAATATCCCTTTATATAAGTAGAAGAAGGAAGCTCAGATATTCAAGGAACTTTACACATCTAAAAAATGTAGCGTCTGGTTTTGAACCTTCAAATCTGGACATCAGCATCCATAGACCACCATTCTGTAATTCCTCTCAATAAACTATTAGGATAACTGTAAGTAAATCATCAAAATAAATCTGAGAACCTTCTTCAGACTGATACTTCAATGAGTCGGCATCTCAAAGAGGATAGATTTCATCATGCATACAGCAAGAATCCAAGACTCATCTTGAAAAATAAAACAGAACTTAAGATTTCTGTCTGTTTATTTCCCTCTCATTTTCTCTTTCCTTCTTCATTCCTTTAATTTACTCATAAATTTAAGCTAACTATAGACAACTCTGTTAACTAGATTGATCATGGCCCAGTAGAAAAGTACCACTGCTGTATAAATCAATTCACACTAGCGTGGTCTTTCCTTTAGAGTTTAATGTCTCTGTCTGCTTTAATAATAAGCAACTTGAGAAGATAGAATATCACCTACATGATCACTTTAAAATCTAAAAACATTTAAAGGCACATGATTGGAAAAGCTACAAACGGATTCAGTGACATAGATGAATCTCATAAATCTAATATTTAGTGAAAGTAACCATGTGCATAGAACAATACCATATTGTGACTGAATTTAAATAAAATGGAAATGCTACCAAACTGACTGATGGCATTAGAATTCAGGGTATTGGTTACCCTGTATATGGCCCAAGGAACCTGCAATTCTTTTGCTATTATGTTGTTTTTAGCTAATCACTGGTGCTTATACAAATGTTTCATTGCCACATACCAACAAAAAAGATATAATTAAAAGGTAATAATTAATCAAAATAACTTTTGCTCTGAAATTTTTATTTAAATGTTTCTAAACATTTAAATTTCAGTCTACCATACCTGTTACAATTCAGTGCTGGGTAACAAACATAAAAATCTAAGTCTTAGTTTCACTTAATTTTTTCCTCTTTTTCTTTTCATTCTCTTTGTTCCCTCTTCTATTTTCTTTATTTCCCTTTTTTTCATTTTGTTTGTCCTGGAGCAAGCTTATGTTCTCATAGATGAGATTTTTCCTCTCTAGTGGTAATGGTACTGGACCAGACTTGCTCACGTCTGACTTATCTGAGCAAATACCACCACCAGAGAGTGGCTGTGTGAACGCATAAGACATTGTGGGACAGACAAGATGCATTCGAAAACTACTGGGGCTCTGTCAAAACCTTATGCGCTGCGTATGATAACACACACTATAATCTTAGCATTTTGAGACAGGAGACTCCAGCGCTGGAGACCAGCCAAAGATACACAGCTATTTGTGCAAAAAAATAAAAAATCAATGTGCAGAATTTTCTAATGAATAAGAAATTATATGAACATTTTCCACAAACTAAAGCTTCCCTTTTGATCATAATTCCCAAATGAAAGTGTGAGACACTCAATCCATGTGTTTTTGTTTCTTTCAATAATTTGAATGATTCTTTATAATGATATTCTTCCTCCTTATACTGGAAGTCTAGATGTCACTAATCTGATTGTTTAATTCAAATTGGACAATAATAAAGACAATGTAACTTGCATGGAGATATTTGATAATAATTTTTGAATATGTTCTTGTAAAACAGAAACCATGACTATTTGATTTAGACACCGATTAGGACGTTATAACTCGCATTTGGGAGCTTAATAAAGACTTTAATAACATTCGTGGTAAACTGGCCCTGAGATACAGTATTAGGAGATGTAGAGAAGAGGCTGATTAAATACAAGATGGCATAAGTAACTTAGAAAATTAAACCAATTAGAAGGAGTTATCTTCTAGATATTAAAACTATTTCCTATTTTTTGACCTTAGGAAATTCCTTAAGACATCTGCTATAAAAGAATGAAAAGCAATCTCTCTATGATTAAAGCATTTTCTATGGCAGTCAGAGTTACACTCACTAGTCTCTGTGTCCCAGAAGATGACAACGGAATTGTCACCAGATTCAAGATAAATTGTTCCCAATGGCAATGAACACTCAAGAAAACAAAAACACACAGAAAGCCACTTTTGCATCAATATTCTAAGTTTCTCATACTCAGTTCTTGGACAATTCATGGGGTAAGGTATCATTATAACTATCGCCGTCATTTGAGGATAATACATAAGCCACAAGCAATAACTAATGTCATATGAGTGTCAGAACTGGCAGGTAAACTGTCTGTAGTTCTTCACCTCCACCTGTCCTACACACCATGGCTGAGAAAGGGAAAGCCGCACATTCTTTCTACAGTAGCTTTATCACAGAAGCATTTATTACATCTATAAGACAGGACAGCAGTCTGTTTTCTAGGAAGAACAGGTTAGCATGATATCTTAGAAAACACATAACCCCTGGCATCAAATTACAGGCATTTATGAACTTAATCAGCAGTAACCTACCTACCTATGATGTGAGCAACTCATTTCACTTCTCAGAGACTTAGCTTTTTTTCCTTTCAAACAAACGTAACAACTGAGATGTGAATGGAAGCAGAAAATGATTTTTTAAAATCAGCGGGGGGCAGTCTTGAATTTCAAACGACTCTGGTTGTCGTTCCACCTGTTAACTAGACATGTGACATAGGGACATGCACCCATCAACCAGGAAATCTTTATATACAATTCTCTGTACATACACCAGCAGACATCAACCCTACTTCCTGAGACCTTATCCATCCATGCTTGCCCATCAGCTTCTTTGGCGATTACAATACAGACCAAAAGGAAGTGTGTTTTGCTCTTCTTCAATGATGTGCATGTGTCCATGCCTGTGTGGGGGTGTGTGCACATGTGTGCAGATACCTGTGTGGGGCAGCAGCATCAGATCCCCTTGAGCTGGTGGTATGAGCACCCTACCATGGGTTCTGGAAACAACACCCCACTCGTCTTTGAGAGCAGAGAACATTCTTAATGGCTGAGCCATCTGTCTAGCTCTGAGAGGTATTTTCTAGCATTAACATTCTGTGGTTCTGTAAGAGAGTTTGAATAACCGTACCAGGGTGGGGTCTGTTTATTTGCTAAGTGGAAGCTGTTTGTGTATATATCAATTCTTCCTCATAATGGTTCTGACAAAAACACACAGAGGAACATGAAGAGCAAACTTACAAAACTCTGTGCTCACGACCTACAGCTGGCACAGCCAGATGTTCCCAACATTCTTTTCTCAGGGCACATCTTTCCGGAATGTAGATTAATATATGACATTGAACTGAACTACTGAGAAAGACAGCAGAATCGCTGTGACTTAGAAAAACTTTGCTAAGGAAGAATTTACAGTTTCTCCTCTTTATTCTAAGATGGGCTCAGTGACGGTCTCCAAGAAATTCACAGCAAATATGAAACAAGTCGCTACTTTGTAGATGTTTTCACTCCTCTAGTGTGCTGACCTGCCAACATTACTGTGTGTTATGCGATTACCCATGGAATATGATGAGGGGGGTAAAGAACATGAACTTGGGGTCAAGTTGACAGGCGTAACAACAGATACCAGTACCAATACGTTGGAAGGTTTAACTGTTCTGATCCCCAGTATCCTCAGATGTAAAAAGAAAATGGTCATGCTTCTCTCCTAAGGCTACCAAATGAATTTATACAAAATGCTGTTACACTGTGCTTTATGTAATGGTATTCATTCCACTTACCATCACCCTTAGCTATTCAGAATAAATATGCTAGATGAAAAACTGAACTATTATTTTCCAAATACTAACTCATTTCAGTCAATGATTTCACTTCAAAACTCATGGGTAAGATCATTAGTAAACAGAAAGGAATAATATCTCCTGAGTTTCTGGAAAGACATACCAAAATTTCACACATATTGTTAAGATGTTTTGCAATCTAATATTAAAACCATGTGAAAGTGGCAGTCCAAATCACAACTTTATTCTGAATGCTTACAAGACCAAACACAAAACAGAAATCTGAATACACCAGTTTTTTGCACTCATTAGTCAAACTTTGTTACAGATATCCTGGTAGGGGAAGTATGCGTATAACTGCTAAATCCAGCTTGGATTTTGCAGCCCTTTTATTTTTGTCCTTGAATTACTTCACAGGACCGAGAAAGAGGAAGGAAAATAACACAAAAGAACATAGAAGATACTATTGTGAGGAAAACATGACAGAAGTATTCCCAGCCACAATATCTCAGCCACCACAAGAAAGTCAACAAAAAAGTAAATTGACTCACATTGAACAAGAATCTCCTTGGACTCCATGAAAATGTTTCGAAGAGGAGAGTGAATTTAGATGTCTCCACACAAAAGCCTGCCACTTGTTAGTGAAATTGCTGGCACTGTCTCTTGCTGACACCACCTCACCCGGCATACAGCCACAAGCATTCCTTCCTAACAGCTGACTTTTAATCCTGTCTTTACGTTTAGACAAAACCTTTCAAAACTAGCATGCAACATGGCAATTTCCAAAAATAAACGAATTCCTAAAATCATCTCCTGGTATGGCAATGTTTTCTCTCCCCAAATATTTGTGATCAACTAAAATATTCACTTTTGCATCCACTAATCCACTGAACAGTAAGAGCACTCAGCAGAAATCTCTTCTTTCAGCCAGAATGTGTTCTCTCCTGGAAGAGAACACAAATGTCAGGGCCATTGGTGTGCACGGGACATGAAAGATGTGTTAGGAAGCTGCAATTGCAATCACATTTACTACAGGAAGCAAACAAATATGGTATAACACACTGTCCCAGACCAAAACTGAGAGCCAAGGGATGGCAGCGATATTACAGAGATCCCGTAGATAACCCTGGTTGCTGGGTTTTTCTGCAATCATTGATAGCATATAGAAAGATGTCTCCTGTAGCTTCTTGAACAGAATACTGAACAGGCACAAAGATCCACAATTAGTAAATAGGAACTCAAGCTCTTGATATATTTTGGGGACCGATGTGGGAGGTCCTTCTGTCTATGTGTTGCTTTTATTGGTTAATGAATAAAGAAACTGTCTTGGCCTGTTGATAGGGCAGAACTTAGGTAGGCGGAGAAGATGAAACTGAATGCTGGGAGAAAGAAGAGCAAAGTTGGGGAGATGCCATGGATCTACCACCAGAGTCAGACATGCTGAAATTTGCTGGTAGGCCATGATCTTGTAGTGATGCATAGATTGGTGGAAATGGGTTAAATTAAGATGTAAGAGTTAGCCAATAAGAAGCTAGAGTTAATGGGCCAAGCAGTGTTTTACTTAATATAGTTTCTGTGTGGTTATTTTGGTTCTGGGCAACCAGGATGAACAAGCAGCCCCTCCTCCAACAGTCCTCTGTCTGACGTGGGACTAATGAAGTTCTTTTCCCATTCTGTAGGTTGCAATTTTGTCTTGTTGACTGTGTGCTTTAGAGAAGCTTCTCAGTTTCATGAGGTCCCATTTATTAATTGTTTCTCTCAGTGTCTGTGCTACTGAGATTATATTTAGGAACTGGTCTGCTATGCCAATAAGTTCAAGTATAGTTCCTACTTTCTCTTCTATGAGGTTCAGTGTGATTGGTGTTATGTTGAGATCTTTGATTCATTTGGACTTGAGTTTTGTGCATGGTAATAAATATGGATCTATTTGTATTTTTCTACATGCACTAAAAGAAATAAAAAAAGAGGGCTATCCAAATATGGTATCCCTGACAAGTTGGGAATGTCTGGCAAAAGCAAATTTAGAAGCCTTGAGTGAAATGAGTTTGATTTTGAGGGAGGGAATCTTCATCACAGTGTAGAACTCAAGAAACTTGACATCAAAATAACAAATAATCCAATAAAAAAACGAGTATAGACCTAAACAGAGAACTCTCAATAAAATAATCTCAAGAGGCTGAAAGACATCTAAGGAAATGTTCAACATTCTTAGCATCAGAGAAATGCAAATCAAAAAACTCTGAGATTCCATCTTACACCTGTAGGAATGGCTAAGATCAAAAACACTGGTGGCAGCTTATGCTGGAGAGGAAGTGGTGTAAGGGGAACTTCCCTCCATTGCTAGTGGGAATGCAAACTTGTACAGAAACTTTGGATATCAGTATGGTGATTTCTCAGAAAATTAGGAAACAGCCTACCTCAAGACACAGCAGTACCACTTTTTGGTATATGCCCAAAGAAAGCTCAATCATGCCACAAGGACATGTGCTCAACTATGTTCATAGCAGCACTATTCATAATAGCCCGAACCTGGAAACAACCTAGATGTTCCTCAACCAAGGAACAGATAAAGAAAATGTGGTCTATTTACAAAATGGAATACTGCTCAGCTGTTAAGAACAATGGCAACATGACATTTAAGCAAATGGATGGAAAAGAAAAAACATCCTGAGTGAGGCAACCTAGACCTAGAAAGACAAACATGGTATGTACTCACTCATGAGTGGATATTAGCTACAAAATAAAGGATAATAATGCTATAATTCATAGCCCCAGAGAGGCTAGATAACAAGGAGGGTTTATGGGGAGCACCCAGATCTCGCAGGGATGGGGAAATAAAAGAGGCTTCATGAGTGGATTGAGAGTTGGAGGGGAAGGGAACATGAGCAATCAGCCTAGAGGAGAGAGAGAGGGAGACTACTGAAAGAGACTACTGAAAAAGGAGGAGCATTTCGGGTCAGGGAAAAACCTGGCACAAGGGAATCTCCCAAGAATCTACAAGGAAGACCCCAGCTTAGACACCTAGAAATATAGGAGATATGTGACTGAACAGGCCATCTCCTATGGCCAAATTGGTGCCTACCCCAGTTATCATTAGAAAGGCTTCATCCAGCTACTGATGGAAACAGATGCAGATCCACAGCCAAATAAGGTAAATATCAAGGAATTCTGCAGAAGAGGTGGAGAAAGGATTGTAGGAGCCGAGCCAGACGGGTCAAGGACACCACAAGAAAGTTCTCATAGAAGCTCGCAGAGACTGAATTGATGACCAGAGAGTCTGTGTTGGACTGACCTAGACACTTGTATGTATGTGACAGCTGTGTAGCTTTGCCCTTTGTGCGACTCCTAACAGTGGGAATAAGGGTTGTCTTCAACTCTTTACAGGCTTTGCGGATCCTGCTCTTTATACTGGGTGGCATTGCCCAGCCTTAATAGATGAGGAGGTGCTTAGTCTTACTGCAACTTTGTATGCCACACAGAAATAGAAAAGGAGTGGAGGCGGGGGGGGGGGGGCTGTGAACAGAGGGAGGATGGGAGGGAAGGAACTGGGAGAAGAGGAGGGAGGGGTAACTGCTGCTGGGATGCAAAATAAATAAATAAATTTTAAAAAGACAAACAAACGTACCTCCTGGCTCCTTAAAAATGATAAAAATCAGTAGCAATTGTTTTTATTCAAAGAAAATAATTTTAATTTCATAATTTCACTAGTTTTCTCCTTTTAAATGCCATAACATGTTATATTTCTACATAAACTTGCAAAAAATTACATAAGCGGGGAACATTATTTCCTATGTAAATATGTGCAAACAAAATATAAATATTATATTTGATTTTCCACAATATATTGTCCTTCGGGTTTTTAGAAACATAAGGAAAACTGATCTTTTCAACAATTACTTATTTATTTGATACATATTTAAATGAGCCAACATGCTATGCACTGTGAGAGGTCTTAAATACACACATACACACACACACACACTCACATCTTTTCCTTATGAAAAAATTACAGTAGTTGGAGACATGGCTCAGCAACTAAAACCCTTACAAGTGTGAGGAAGTAAGTTTGATTCCCAGAACCCACGTGAACTAAAGCTGGGCATTGTGGCAAGAGGATAGGCAAAATTAGGCAGGTCTCTGCACCTCACTAGCAACCAGCCTAATGTGTTTGGCAAAGTTCCAGGCCAATGAGAGCCCTGGTTGCGAATGAATGATGGAAGGTACTTTAGAATCGCACCCAAGACTGCCCTCTGACATCATATGCATGTGCACCTGCAAAATCAACTGAACACACATGCACACAAAAAGTCTAATATGTGTGCATGCATAAATAGCTAATATTACTACGTCAAAATTCTTCCTCAACACTTCTTCCCCAGGAATCCCTTCAGGCAAGTGAATTTTCTACCACCTTATGCATACAGGTAAATTTTGACCAATCTTATTGAATATTGGAATATTTAAATAAATATGGAGGGGAGGAATGACGAAGAAAGAGCTAACATTAGATTCCACTAGTTAACCATGCACCACATTGGATTTGCATAGCAAAGACAATTTCATTTCCACACAGACTGCTTAAACTAACCTAACCAAAGATTACTACTATGCTCATCCAAACTTGAACATTCAAATCCCTAAGAAAAGAGAATTACCGACTGAACCAAAACCTCAAAATTCTGACATGAACCAGGACAAAAAGGTGTTAGAAGCACAGGTTTAGAGACAGCAAAACCCAATGATTGTCTTGGGTTATCTTCAACTTTTTCAGAAAACAAAGGCAAATGAGTTTTCCTCTTTAATTACTATTGTAATATACACATATACATCTACATGCACATGTACATATATGTAAATACCGCCTGCTGAGTCCACTTAGTGTTACTTATATGTATAAGATTTGCAGGGATGACCATTTGGTACTGGATAACCAGTTAGGAATCTCACTCCTGAGGAAGAAAGATTGTTCCTCTCAGCGGTCAGTCATTGCCGGTAGCTCTGAACAATTGTGAGCAAGTGTTGTCATCAGGTTTCTGGAACTTTTCAAGAAAAGTAATAAATTTATATTATTGTGTGATATTCCCTAATCTTTGCACATCAGTTCAATGCTTAAAAACATATATGACAGACTTGGTTTCCAAAACCAAAAATCTATTTTATGACTTAAAAAACAAATCTATAAAATATACTTATTCTCCTTAACTTGAATAAAGGAATAGCTGAAAAATTCCAAGCAATTATCATTTTAACTATCAAAAACTGGATGTATAATAAGAACTGAATAAATGGAATTGTATAAAATTAAAAACAACAAAAGAAATAACCAACAAAAAAAGATACCCTACAGAATGGGAAAAAATATTTCAAAGCTATTCATCTGAAAAGGGATTCATAACCAGAATTTATAAAGAACTTAATAAATTAAACAGAAAACGATAAATAATCTAATCACTAAATAGACAAATTAATGAAACAGACAGTTCTCAAAAGAAAATGTACAAATGATCAATAAATACATGAAAAATTCAACATCCTTTGCCTTTGGGGACACACAAATTACACTGAGATTCCATCTCCTGCTGGTCAGAATAGCTATCAGCAAGACAATGAACAACGGTGCTGGCAAGACTATGAGTTGGGATGCTTTTATAAACTGTCAGTGTGAGTGTAAATTAGGCAAGCCATGATTCAAAATATAAAGTCTCCGAAAAAGACTAAAATTAGAAAGGCAATATAAGCCTCTTCTACCACTCCTGGGTATATAAAGAAAAGAGTCTACGTTAGCATACCACAGAGACACTGATATTTAGTGTTTCACTATTAAGAATACATGAATTATGGAATCAACTTAAGTGTGCCCAATATTTGAAAATGGTGCATAATACAGTGGGATTGTATCAGCTGTTAAAGAAAACAATAATTCATTTTCAGGAGAGGGGATGTAGTTGAAGATCGGCATGGTAAGCAAGAAACGCCAGACTTTGTAGGTAACAAAAGCAGCGTGGGAGCCTGTGTCCCCGCCTTCACTTTATGTCAGTTTCCTTTAGCCCAGACCCCTGCTTAACCTTGACAACCACTCAAGGAGAGCTTAGCTGTTGCGCCTCATCTCCCTTCTAGACTGCAGACACAGAGATGGGCCTCAGTCCTCTAGCCATAACCCACCTGGATTTTAGAAACAGCAGAGACTCTACAGGCAGACTACCCCCTCAGACGAGGGTCATTGATAGGCTGAGGAAACGCCACCCTGGGGCACTCTCTGAGAAACACTCTATACACCTCAAGCAGTAAGGGCTTCTTGGAACTGTCCTGAGAATCAGAACTGAGACTAAGATCCAGTCAACCACATCTTGACCCAGATACTGCATTATACATCTCGCTTGCTCCTTTTCAAACCTGTGGCTCTTGTCAGCACCCTGAAGACAGACTTGGTGGAGTCACCGGATCCTTTCATTTGCTCCTGTTTCCAGTGTGAACATATTAAATAAATTTTCTCTCTGAGCTTTTCTGCTATTTAAAAAAAATAGTAAGACAAACTTGGTAAATCAAATAAGCACATTTTTTCATATGCAGACTTCTTTTGAAAAAATAAAAAATAGAAGTGAGGATATTTTGAAGAGAAAGAAAACCAGTATAACAGAAGAAGAAGATTGGAGAGGAAACAAAGACAAGATGAACATGATTGTATGTGCAGATATAATTCTTAATGAAAACTATTACTTAACATACAGTAAAAAGAAGGAGTCACCAAGAGTGTCTTCCACAGTTGCTCTACACGTTACCGTTAACATGGGTTCTCTCACTGAACCCTGAATTTACCAGTTCATCCAGACCAGGTAGTTTGTGAGCTAGCCTCAAGTATCCTCCTGTCTCTGCCGCCCCGGTGCTGAGACTGAAGAAGATTTTTACTGCAGCTGGTTTCCTACATGAGTGCTGGGGATCCCAACACAGGTCCTCCTCGTGATTATATAGCTAGCATTGTATCAGCTGAGCCATCTTCCAACCCTCTTCCAATGCTCTATAAAATTTTGTATAATGCTAATTTAAAAGATTGTCAATGAAAAGCCGAAGAGACATTTTAGAACAAATCTGGGAGGGGGGATTCCAATCTAACATTAAACATTAGAAAGAGAGACCCAATCTGGGCCTGTTTCCAATGTGAACATATTGAATAAATTTGAATACCAGAAATGGTAGTGCACGTCTGGAATCCCAATGTTTGGGAGGCCGAGAAAGAAGAACATGGCAAGTCTGAGGACAGTTTAGGCTACATAGTGAGTTCCAGACAAGCCTCAGAGACCTTTTATCAAAAATAAAGGAAAATAGACAAGGCAACGTTAAGAGAAACACATATTTTAGCCTGCCTGTATCTGTAGATTCTTCCTGCCTTCGTTTCTAACATGCCACTTGGGCATGCTATGCTAACTCTGTGAAACTGACAAATTGAGACGGAGCCATTCAAACAACAGGTGCTGGGCAGCTGCAGGGAGCTGAGTTCCTGAAGACAGCCTAAGAACCAGAAAATTCGACCTCTCATAACAAAGGCATGGCAACAACTCATCTTCAAGATCTGAGTTTTACTCTGTTCCATCTGCCGTTCCCTGAAAACAGTACGCATAGCAATCACTTACTGCTAGACAGGCTCCGGGGTACCAGGGTTCATCTCACCTTTTAGTTGGAAATCCTTTGTTCCTGTTTCTTCAGGGAACAAAACTTCAATTGTTTATTGTAAATTCTCTTTCAAAATTCTGTGAGCCACAGACATAGATATATCTTGAAGACAATTGGAATTATCAATCACTGATTCAAGAGTGTGAAAAAAAAACTAATTATCAGAGAAAGGGAGATTTCTCCATGGTTGAGAATATTGGCAGGTCTTCCAAACAACCACCATATGATTCTCAGAACCCAGAAGGTGGTTGGCAATCCAGTTCCAGGGGATCTGTCACCCTTTTCTGGCTTCCATGCCTACTACACACAGACATATAAATAGGCAAAAACACCCAACTCATACAATATTTCATTGTTTTTTTTTTATTTTTAATTCTCAAACTCCATGATTCAGGATTATAATAATACCTACAGAACCAGTTATAAAAGTCTTACATGTAGATATTATTGTGGATCTACCTTCTTAACATCACAAAAATTAAGTTCTTAGATTTACTGTTCTGAAAATTTAGGACCATGGAGCGGTCATCAGTTTGATTCTGATAAGGGCTTCATGGAAGAGAGAGCACAACGTCAAAGGCATATGAAAAGAGACCAAGCCACCAACAGGAAGACAGGGAGAAAGGGGAGGTGAGTCTTGTGACCTAAGACCCCATCTCCTAAAGGTCTAATCACCTCTCATTATCAGCACATTGAGGAGCCAATCTCTATTATATGAATTCTGGGGAGACACATTCAAACTCTATACAAACTGTAGGAGTCTTTTACTTACTTACTTACTTACTTTGCTTTTTTTTAGATTGGGTCTTTCTATGGAGCCCAAGACAATCTCAAACTTGTAATCCTCCTGCCTCAGCAGCCTTTACGCTGAGATCACAGGTAAGAACTACCATGAAAAGCCCTGTCAATCAACTTCAAAGATGAGAAAACCAGTGTAAATTAAGATGAAATAGCTTGTCAAAACTTGACAGTCAGTGACAGAATTAAGATTGAGTGCAGGCACTGAACCTCTGAGAGAACTCTTCTATTTCATTATTGTTCTTCCTTCAGCTGTAAAATAGCTCGAATGCACAGGTCTAACTTAAAGACTGAACAATAAAGGCTTTGCACATAGTAAATACAAGAGCTTATATTATTTTTATTAACACAAACAAATCTGAATGGCCATAAACTGAAGTATCCATATATGCTAATGCTGACATTTTAAGTAAAATGTTGAATACATTATAGCCCACACATAAAGTACTCCCTGGGTACTGGGTCCCTATTTTACTTATTCCTTCGTATGTCTTTAAACATGGCTTTCTATATTACTAAGTGGAGTCTCTTGAGAAGAAATGGAGTTTAGTTCTTTATTTCTGCTTATATCTATTATATTCTCCAGCACAGTGCCTGATGCAAAAAAAATAAGATAAGGTTCTTAATAAATATTTATGAAAGAAAAATGTGAAGGCAGAACTAAAATAGAAAACAAGACAGACAAGATAGAAAAGTCAAGACGATATACAAAATCAGCCCAAAACTACCCTTAAGAGCAAAAATTAAGATAAAGAGTATTCCTTCTCAATGAAATTTTCTTTCTATAAAGAACATTCCTGTGCATAAAAACTATTGTGAACTATATTCAAATTTTAGTGACATTTAATTGTCTTCATTTTTAAAAGCTTGAGTAAAGTGTGTATATAAGTCAGTATGCTGCCATTTATGTTTAGAATCATTAACTAGTCTGTAAGGCAGGCAATACTTTTACACCAGTTTATCTCAGTTTTTCTAAGAAAGTAGTGTTATATTGGGTTTTTCAATTTAAATAAAGCACCACTAGCGAACTCCCAGTTTAATTGTAATCAATAGGCAGCATTTGCAGACCTTTTGAAAAGGAGGCCACTCGGTGATCTAAGCCTTGTCAGCCGCCAAGCAGCCGCTCTGTCTCTGGCAGCTGTGCGTGGTGAACGATGCCCCTGATGGAGCTGTCAAAAAGCCAAATATTTTGCTTATTACTTCAGTGGTGAATCAATGAATATCAACTAATTTCTGACAACCCTGTGCAAAAGATAAGTCAAGCCAATAATGTCTGAAACTGGACATATTACTCTGAGTTCAATAAATTTAGAATAAGTACAAAATATGGTTATCTTTTACAAAAGGAAACTCTAGGAGAAAGCATCTATATAGTAATACAAGATGTGTTATTTAGTGTGCCCTTTACATTCTTATGTTTTGTTTAAATTCATAAATCTATATTTGTAGAGTTGAAGGTTATTGAAAAATAAATGAGAAAGTATATATCAATTTAGCCATCCCACTGTATGTTTGCATATATAATATATACATATAAACATTATGCTCTACACTATAAATATATATAATTTTTACTTGTCAATTTTAAGAGAGAGAGAGAGAGAGAGAAACATGAATTGGAACATGAGTGCATCTGATGCCTTTACAAACCACCACGCAGACAACAGGCAGCTTGGGATGAACTAAACAACAAATAGCAGGTAAGTGACAGCAGACAGAACCCTGATGTCAATGCCACTTAAAACAGATACCAGGTTCTGACCCTGTCAAAATACACTGGGATACTTGAATATCCATGTGTAAGCACTATAGATGGCCAAGATAATTGTTTCAAAAAAAAACTTTGACAATTTAATAAAATTCACTCATTACTTTATTAATTCAAGACACCTGTTGACCAAGGAAACACTGAACAAAATCCGGCTCTTTGCGATTGCCGAAAATCAATCCCCACACTTTCACCATTTATGGTGGGACAGATATATTAAATATAGAAAATTTAAAAAGTGCTAGAACAGCTGCATGGACGACCTGCACTTAAGCTGGGTAGAGACAACTAAGAGGGGCACGATAAGAAAATCGGGTGCTGAGGTTGTTATGAAGGGGAGAATGGGAAGGAACAGTCTTTAAGCAGGTTGATGTCATGAGTCTCTGTTTAGAGGGAGCATAAACTCTGAACAACTGTAAGAAAGACTGTGGTTGGGGAAAGTGGAAGCAGAGAGGTGAGATGCAGGAAGCTGTTGTGACATGCCAGAAAAGGGATGCCAGAGTTCTAGAATAGGACCCTGGTAGGCAGGACCACAAGCCCTGATATGTTCAAAAGCAGCATCTGTGGGGGAAGTAATATGATCTGAGAAATCATGGGACCTGATGGAAGAGGGAAGAACCATGTAGCCAGCCCTCTATCTTATACATTGTCAGCTCCAGTTGTTAAGTGACGCTTGCAGACTTGGATTGTCTCGTGAAAAGGGAGGCCCCGGAAATCCTGACCTAGACTGGATTCTGAGACAAGGCCAGCTCAAGCAATGTCTTCTGTAACATAGTTAGAAATAACAGTCCAGACTGAGGAGAGAGATTAGTGTTCCGGATAAATACTAGTTAACATTGGCATATGTGGTCATAAGATAGGAACACATAAGATGGCTCAAGCAGAATGCACAGAGATGAGCAAAGCCACAACTTTGGAAAGCCCAACACTGAATGCATCTTTAAGAAGAGAGAAGACACCAAAGACAAGTAAAATAGAATAAAGACTCACGTATTGTTTGGCTGTTATGATTATTACATATTATTGATCACCTATTATAGGGTCAATACTTCCCAATGGCAGGAAGTAAGGATAGGAAGATCAAACACAATAGAATGTCTACAATAAGATCACTGATGAGGTCATAGACAGAGAGACATAGAGAGACGCTTGCCTAATGGTGGCTGTGCTGTAGAGCAAGAAAAAAACATAGAAGGGCACATACTTAGACAAATACAGGAAAACTGGGATACACTGTTAGTACATTCCAGAAGTTACTAAATTTTGAATATTGATATTTATGGTCTGCTCAGGTTTTCTTTCCAGAGGAAGATCGTGACTCTTAATTTTCAAAATATTCTCTGTAAACATTTTACATGTCCTAGGAGATTATACCCAGCAATAGGGTGATATCTGTAGAGACCAGCAAATAAAACACTCTTTTTTCTATATTTTTATTATTTAAAACATTTAATTTTAAATACATTTAATCATATTTTCCCCTTCCCTAAGTCCTTTCAGATCCTCTCCTCCTCCCCACTCACCCACCTTAAAGTTCTTAAAAAACAAACAAAAGCCAAATATAACAAGAAGCCAAACCAAGAAAACAAAATAAATCACCACCCAAAAAGAAAAAAAGACAAAACAGACACCAATTGTAACTAAATAATAAAACACTCTCATTAGATAGTTCCTACACTCAATTTAAGCATATTCAGACCATAGACATTCTGTAACAGTCAAAGATACTACAGATTCCTTTGGGAAAAAAAATCATAGAATCTGTACTTCTTTCTCTAGCTAGGCAAAAGTAGTAGAAATAGAAATATGTCATTATAAAATATAGGAGGCTAAAACTTGGATGATTTTCTACTTGGTCAGGCGCCATGCTTTCCCGGAGAATACACCTAGACCAGAAGAACCCTTTGGCACTGCTAAGATACCAGAGAGTTGCTGTGCTCCAAACCAGCTCTGCCTAGTGTTAGCCTTGCATGACTACCTTTATAAAATGAGGCGTTTTGAATGAAAGTCTTTAATATTCTGTGACTCAATGAATTTAACATATAAAGAAGTGGTAAACGCAATGGTATTTTTGGAGCTTTCTTTTTCTTTCCCTCTTTTTTTCTTTCTTTTTTATTTTTTTGGTCTAATACTGCTTTTTGGGTTTTTGTTTTGTTTTATTTTTGTTTTAAATCTTAATAGTCTTTTTATATAACTTTTGTTTCCGATTTTATGTTTTTATGGGTTTATTTGTGTTTGTCTGTGTGTGTATGTGCACTCATGCACAAATATGTACCTTCCTTCAAGCTCTTTGGGTTTCTTTCCTTTATCATTCATCCCTTTTATTGTATCCATGCTTGTTTGTCTTTTTTATTTGTCTGTCTATTTTCTTAAGGGAAAAGTGGAAAGGCAGGGAACCATGATCAGAATATATTGTGTGAAAATAATTTTATTTTAAATTTTAAAAAATCAATTATAAAAAAGAAATAGTCTGTAAGAAATATACAACTAAGACACATAATGGCCAAAAAAACTCAATACCTATTTTGTCATATGTGAATTAACTCAATAATTTTATCAAATGAGTACAGACCAAAAATACCAACTTTAATATATAATAGGAAACTAAAGATAATATGGACAATGTAAAAATGCAGATCACATTTTATCCATGTTCACTTGCATTTTTGCAAATAATTTGAAAATAATCAATATGCAGTAGACATTTATTATATTGAGTTACTGTGCTCTGTAAGTCATTCTGTTACCAATCTCTCTAACAACCATGGAGGTAGGAATTGTTGTCCCAAGTTTTAGATGAAGAAACCAAGGCTTAGAGAACTTAAGTATTTCATTGCAGATTACAGAGCTAATCACTGGCAATAACAGAACCACGTACGATTCGTGTGAACCCACAGACCGCATCTTTCACCATCCCACCAAGGCTGTAAGGTGGTGTAAGTATAGAGATAGATGAAGACTTGGTCTGAACGTGTGCTAAGAGAGTCAGAATTACATGAAGTGAATAAAAAAGGTGATGAAGGAAACAGCATAATTTAACGTTAGACTGTAAAAGTATTATCATGATATTTAAATAACCAAATCTGTCTCATTATGAGGAGAAAAAAGAAAATTGAATATGCTTAAGTCAACATCTACCAACTATTCATCTCCATAAATCAAACCTCATAAGTCACAGACCACGCTGAGTTTCTGCAGTTTTTAATATAGTGTCAACTTCACATTCTAAATGGAAAATATATCCCTAATAACATTAGAAAACTATGTCCCAATACATACAGAGGCTTTCATCCGATTAGTATGCAGATCTAAACATGAGGAATCCTCTCTGGCAGAGGCAGTGAGAGAAAAGAGAAGGAAAAAGTCAAGGGAATAAGCTAAGTTATCATAGCTGAGAAGAAGAATCAAGCCGCATAAGAGAATGTCAGAGTCAGCATCTAGGGAAGTGGAAGAACCTCTCAAAGGAATTGTTGAATCTCCCAAACAAATTAGAATACAAGAAGCATGCTCAACAGCATCAGACAGCCTATCAAACGGGTCCGCTCAAGTCCAAATGGCTGCTGTGATGTGCCATCATGCTGCTGAGACAGAAGACACAGTTACAACTCCAGTGACAGCTGGAAATGTACAATGACTGGCGAGGACCAGAAAAGAGCGCTGAGCATCAAGGGAACCATTTGATAGGAAGCATACCAACATTTATCAGCATGATTTTTGTTCATTCTTCAGTAAATATTTATTGAGGCCACTCTTGTGGGTACTGGAAGCAGAGTCAAGAGAATAAAAGAAAGATTTCTGCTCTTACAGGGGATAATTCTCTCTAATCGACTTAAAAGATCTAAGCGCTATGTCAATAAATTAAAAAGTAAAAGCGAGGGAAGTGGGAGACAGGCCCGGGTGGTAGGGGTGTCCTTTTAGACAGAATTGAAAGGAGAGAGTCCAGAGAGCATTGAAGAAATCTGAAGGACATAGTAGTTGTGTAGCACAGATAAAAATGGCAGTGAAGGTGGAGGTGAAGTCGTGATGACTGTGTGTGTCATCACCGGAATTCTGGGGTTAGCCTGTGCAAAATGCAAAACTGGACAGAACCTGCAGAAAAGAAGTAACATCTGCTGAACATCCAAAGGCAAATTCTTTACCAAAAAAAGAAGGAAACCAGAGTAAAGAGTAACTAGACCCAGCTCTCAGAGGTAGAGAGCACAGGGACTCCAGGCCTCCTGGGTCCTGGGTCCCACAAAACACAGCTATCAATACAAGCAAAGGAGCAGAGTTGGAATTCACCGGGTCGAAAGGCTTCCATGCAAACTCAGGCCATTTCTCCTACTCAAAGTGGGAAACATGAAATGTCTGTATCAAAGCAGTGGTGAGGATTAAAGGAATATTTACAAAATCCGGCTGCTGGTGTTGTGTATGTACTGACTATTATTACCAGCGCATGTGGTGCATGACAGGGGAAGAGTGGATACTGATAAGAACCTTCCTGGGTGTGAGCAGTTACAATATTGTGCAACACAATTTTAGTGCTTATAGAATATTCTCAGTTATAGCTAAAGACTCTCAAAAGTACTTTCCACGGTTCCAATTAAGGTTGTCAACAATAACACTGGTAAGAGACACTATGTAGTTTAAAAACAATGCTCAGCGCTGGGCTTGAGCCCTGGTTTCAGCACAGCGAACTTACTCCCAGCAATTATCTAAACCCTAGACTAAAATTTCCTTATCGCCAATACAGAAGCAACAAGAGCACCCAAAGGGTCTCAGGGCAGTGCTAACACAGGAAGGGAGTCAACAAATGCACTCACTGTTTTTACCAGGTTATGGAGCTATTTACTAAATGTGTGAAAATGAAGGACTTTTTTGATTGGCTACGACAGCATTCATCTTGGAGTAAAAAGATTTACTTTGATTCTAGCTACAGATGCTTATATGGAGGCGTGGGGGAGGGGACAGAATAGGCACAGTCTTTGTCCCCTGCACCAGTAATGCAGACACGCTCAGATAAATGATGACTGAAGAGTTGAACGACATATCGTGCATGAATAAGAAATGGGAAAGTTACTGAAGACAAGAGGGAGTGCATACGAAAAGGAACAGCACAGAAAAGGCCTTTTTTCTCCCAATATTTACACAAGAACTTTATTTTTGTATTAAAGATATGTTGCCTTTTACCTTTTGAAAATGGGGCAAGATAAATCAAACCTAATTCTCATGAAGTAGAACATTAACAATTATGAATCAAATATAAATTAGGACCTAAGTGTGTTTGAAAAGGATGTGTGGCCCCTGCATCAAAAAGAATTTCCTTTCATCTGCTGGAATGTTGTCACATAACTGGAAACTTCACTCCCATCTGGCAAGAGCTGTAATGAACATACAAATTTAAACTTTATATGATAGTCATGCTGTCCCCTACGGGGAACATACAAGTGCATACCTGCAGTTCTGTTTAATAAACATAGTGTTTGTCATAAAAGTAGGCTGTAATAAAACTGTGATGAATGCTGAAATGTAGTTTAGCAAAGTATGGTTCCAGCCCCCTACCCCACAGAAGCTCACAGCCAAATAAACTCAAAGTTTCGTTATGGTTTAGTAAGTGTTCTGCTCCGGGAGAGTCTATAACCTGGCTGGTAGGGAGTCTGTTAACGGATTTGCCCATACGGAAATGGCCGTGATTGTACGAAATAAAACAGCAGGTCATAACCACTTGGAGAAGGTTGGTGCTCGCTATTGTCACTCTTTGCTTCTGAGAGAAGTTTTAATCTGAAGAAAATGAAGCCACAGTAGGCTTACTTTCGGAGGCAAACTGTTCTTCACAGTGAGTGGCCCCACTAGGAAAGGGTGGTGATTTATCCCCTTGGAAAGGGACCAGAGAATGGAAGTGGAGGAGTACTAGCAGGGAAGGCAGAGTAGACAAGGAGAGAGACTTTGCAGTGCATTGATTGCTGCACAGCAGTATCTACAGTATGATACAGTAAAGTAGAGAGAGAGAGAGAGAGAGAGAGAGAGAGAGAGAGAGAGAGAGAGTTGAAAGGAAGGAACAACAGGAGAAAGGAAAATGGTGCTTGGAAATGAAGAAAGAAAAGTGATGTTTATCTAGACACCAAGAATGTAGAGAAACTATGAAGCTCTAGCAATACAGAACACTGACTGGCTTTTCTTTTTCTTTCTTATTTTTTATATAGAAGGCACCATTCTGTAAGCTGCAGCTGGCTTCCTATATAGAAGAAGCTGACCTCAAACTCCCAGAGATCAGCCTGCCTCAGCCTCCCAAGAACTGAGATTAAAGACATGCACACCAAGTAGAACACTGAATTCTTGAAATAAGTTTGACCTCAGGCTTACAAATGCTAACTTTGTAAGTGATGTATTTGTTTAAATATTGGCATTGGTGCTGTAGCTTTTTCTGAAAAAGATGAAGTCACTACGCCCTGTAATCTGTAAGATAAGTGAGACAAATTGCACCTAATTGTAGTGGTCAGTGTATTTCCCAGCTTAAACCTATAAAGCTGACAATTCCTCTCTTGGGATAGACTGCTAAAATAATATACCATAATTTGGTTTGCAGTTGGCTGGAGTTAGGAGTGACATTGAGGAAAACAGTGGTTTCAGCTTCATGAAAGAAATAGCTATGTTCTTGCTCATTCTCAAAAGGTGCCTAAATTTAAATATTTTGAAGATGAAACAAAAGCTCTTCCCAAATTCTTTCCATATTGTCCCACTCAAGGACCAACTTAGGCCATTTAATTTGGGTCTAATATTTAATATGGATCTAATTTGGGTCCTGATCAGTTTAAAGCAATCACGATGAATATTGTCCAACCGTCCCCTCTCTAGGCCTGACCAAATCAACCCATTCTCTCAGCGACATTTTTGAGCTAGGAATGTGCATATGACCTCATTGGTCTCAGTACAGGCTGGCAGAAATGATCTTCACACAGTAGCTGCTATGAGCACTTTTCCTTTCCTATTGGATGGAGCAATAGCAAAAGAAACATCCAGCCTGAGGGAAGAAAACCCTCGGTAAACACTGGCTGCAGGAAGTCACAGAGCAGGAATTCAGACTCCTGGTGGCATATTTGATCATTTGATTCCCTGAACAAACCACCTGACAGCCAGCCTGCGGACACTGGATTTTGAAAGTCACAACATTTTTTTGCTGTTTAAGGCAGCCTTGGGATAAAAGGATCCAACAGAGATGAATCCTGGGGATTGAATATGTGTGTGTGTGTGTGTGTGTGTGTGTGTGTGTGTGTGTGTGTGTGTGCTGAATGTGTATATGTGTGTGTTATGGTATATGTGTGTGTGGTATATATGTGTGGTGTGTGTATGTGTGTATATGTGTGTGTTTTGTGTGTGTGTGTGGTGTGTATTTATATGTGTGTGGTATGGTGTATGTGTGGGGAGGAGTGAGTGTAACTGTGTGTGTCTGTGTTTGTGCTATAGGTGTGTGGGGGAGGGTATGTGTGGGTATGTGGTATGGTGTGTGTGTGTGTGTGTGTGTGTGTGTGTGTGTGTGTGTTCTCTCACAGGGAGTAAAGCACTAGGTATTAGTTCAGAAATGTTAAATAATTAAAGACTGATGCAGGTTATATTGCCTGTCCAGCCTAAATACAAGGGGAGGTGCTTAGTCTTACCTTAACTTGATACACCAGGCTTTGTTGATACTCATGGAAGGCCTGCCCCTTGCTGAATGAAACAGAGGAGGAGTAGATTTGGGGGCAGGGGAAGAGGAGAGATGAGAGAAGGAAATGAGAGGAAAGGAAGAGGGTAAACTGTGGTTGGGACATAAAATAAATGAATTAAATTTTAAAATTTTTAAAGAAAGTTAAAAAATGAAGAATTTCAAAAAGCAGATCTATGATTTTTTTCAACTATTTTATATTTTCCATGAATATGAGTGTTTTGCCCACAGGAATGTATGTGTGCCGTGTACATGCCTGGTGCCTGCAGAGTTCCGAAGAGGGCATCAGATCCCCTGGAACCGGAGAATTTAAATGGTTGTGAGCCACTATGTGGGTGCCAGAAACTAAATCCCAGTCCTCTGCAAGAAGAAGTGCTCTTAACCACTAAGCCATCTCTCCAGCCCTCTAACCTAGACTTTTAAAAACATCACTGAGCCCAGCCAGAGACATGGCAGAGTGACTAAAGATGCTTGTTACCAAGTTTGATAATCTGAGTTCAGTCTCCACGAATTACATGAGAGAAGTCAGGAAATAACTCCTGTGATCCTGGTAAACACACTTACAGAGAAAGAGAGAGACAGAGAGAGACAGAAACAGGAGACAGACAGAAACAACTGAAAGACAGAGAGAAACAGAAATAAAGACAGAGTCAGAGGTGATTTTTGTCTGTTTGTTTGGTTTTTGGTTTTTTGTTGTTGTTGTTGTTTTGTTTTGTTTTGTTTTGTTTTGTTTTGAGGGAGGATTTCTCTGTGTAGCCTGTCTTAGAACTCACTTTGTAGAGCAGGCTGTCCTTGAACTCAGAGATCAGTCAGCCTCTGCCTCCCAAAAGCTATGGCTAAAGACCTGGTTCTATGGAGAGTTTCTACTGTGTTATACCACCGGACTTGTCCTGACAAGCTAGTACTTCTATGACAATTAGAAAGACATTTCTGGTACATTTTTAAAATTCCAATCAAAGACTAGCCCCTAGATCAATGTTTTACAGAGTGTAAGGTTTTAAATTTTTTCTTGACGTCCCATGCCTTCTTTGGTAGGATGTCAACAAAGGAAAACTGGAGGAACTAAAGACTAAAACTGAAATTATAAATATTTGAGCAAGAACATACTTATTAATTATGCTATAGATTCCAGAAGACCAGCCACTAGTTCTGCTCTGTCCAATGCTTTATCCTCAGTGCCAAGCAAAATATTTGAGAAGACTGGATGCCAATAAATGAATCAAGTTAGTTTCTTATCCATACTTCTTCATAAAAATGATTTTTCAACTCCTGAAAAAGTGCACAAAGGTTTTTTCCTTGGCCAGTCTTTCAGAAAAGAATGATTAGATTCGTATACAAAAACACAAAGAAAGAAAAATAAATCATGTGTCTCTTGTTTATCTGTAGCATATGTAGATGGTATGCTCACTTATAATTGTGTTCATTCAGCATTCAGTCAGTATAAAACTTTAAAGAACAGAGATATCTCTCTCTCTTGACCTAGCCTTCCTCTAATAGCGGCCTGCTTGAGCATGCTGCTGTAATATGTAATATGCTGTAAATGCCCAAATGAAGATGAAGACAGGTTAAAAAGGACACCTGAGACCATTTAGAAGGACTTTTAAGGGCCAAAACTGGGACAAATTAATCATAAATTGAAAACCTGCTAGTAAATTGTTACATACTACAGATTAAAATAATAGCCAGAAATAAATACATAAGTAACTGTCAGGAGCTGCAGTTCTTTCACCCATTAGAGATCAGTTAGTCTAAAGAAAATGATGGGGATGGAAAAAAACCTACATTTTCAACTACTGCAGTGCTGGATGTGTGAGGCCAAACTTAGCAGTGCATGCCAAAGCGAATAGATAATGCACTAGTTAAGGGCAATGGGACCATCAGATGCTCTCAGAATAACTCACACAAAATATTATCAGTCACATAGGGGACTGTATTAAATCTTGAGGGGGAGAACATAAATGATGTATTTTAGCCAACTGATCAATGTCAATTAACATCATCATCACTGAAGGTACAAAGAGATGCTCGATGCCCCCTGTGGTGGTTTCAATAAGAATGGTCTCCATAGGCTCATAGATTTGAAGGTTTAGTCACCAGGGGATAGAACTATTTGAAAAGATTATACAATTAGCATGTGTGGGCTTGTTGGAGTAGGTGTGGTCTTGTTGGAGGAAGCATGTCACTAGGGGTAGACTTTAATGTTTCAAAAGTCCATTCCAGGCCCAATCTCCCTCTCTCTCTCTCTCTCTCTCTCTCTCTCTCTCTCTCTCTCACACACACACACACACACACACACACACACACACATCAGGATTGCTCTCAACTACTTCTCCAGCACCATGCCTGTCATGCCAGCTACCATGCTTCCAACATAATGATAATAAACTAAACCTCTGAAACTGTAAGCGATCCCCAATTAAATGCTCTCTTTTATAATGGTTGCATTGGTCATGATGGCTCTTCACAGGGACAAAGACTGATGTTGGTACCAAGGGACTACGGTATTGTGGTGACAAGAACCACACTGATTGTTGAAGGAATATGGAAGACTTTGTGACTTCGAACTAAAACAGTGGTGGAAGCTTCAAATGTGGGGTTAATGAGTGTCCTTGTGAGAAATGGAAGACAATTGAACAGTGGAGACCCAGCTCTAGAAATTTCAGGGGGCAAAAATATTAGTAAGTGGCCGAGAGACCATTCTTGCGATATTTTGGGAAAGAATGTGCCTGCTTTTGCCCTTGTCCTAAAAGTCTGCCTGAAGATAAATTAAAGAGTTTTGGATTAGTCATGTTGGCAGAGGAGATTTCACGACAGCCTAGTACTAACTCTGTCATGTGGTTATTAGTGGTCACTCCTAATGCAGAGCTAGAACGAAAGGGTCCAGAACAAAGAGAAATGCAAACTGTATAGTGTTTAGATGGATAAAAAGAGAATCAAGAAAGGTGACGTTGGAGCCAAGTCCTATCTTCACGGAGATAAAAAATATATGGAAAAGCCTGCTGCTAAAAGGAATGAAAGGAGCGCTGGTCTCAGGACAAGACCCCATCCAGTTAAGCTTCCAACTTGTGAAAAGGAACTGAAGCTTAAGCAGTGACAGAGCCATTAATAATAAAAAGCTGTTATAAATGCAATTGAAGGGGGAGCAATGTTCCAGCCCCATCAAGCAGCAGAACTTGAAAACTTCAGCCACATGGTTCTTGAGTTAGAGTCAAGGATTATACAAGAAAGGGATTGTAGACTCTCCCTCCACAGCTAAGAAAGGCTGCTGAAACCAGCCATGTGTCAGAAGTGTCCCTGCACAGAGACTCAGAGAAGTCATTGGGTGAAACGTGGAGGGTGATTATGTAAAAAAAGAAAAGAAAAAAAAGAAAAAAAAACCCAGAATATTGGAAATGTAAGAGTCATAGGATATCTCCAAGGAGAGCTGCTAACAAAATGTAGTACCAGTCCAGGAAAAAGAAGTATGTTGTCATCAACAAAGCCAACTGGAGTTAGAGTTTTGAAGACCGCTTTGATATCAGACATAAAGATGCAGATTCTAGAGTTTGTCCTGCTGGTTCTCAGTCGTGCTTTGGTCCAATATTTCCTCCAAGTGGAACCTCATGAAACTGAAAACTTTCTGTAAGGCAAAGGATACCATCAATAGGACAAAATGGCAGCCTAGAGAATGAAAAAGATCTTCGTCAATCCCACATCTGACAGAGAACTGATTTCCAAAATATATGAAAATTCAAGAAACTAGACAAAAAAATCCAATGAAAGAATGGTGCACAGATCTAAATAAAGAATTCTCAACAGAAAAATCTCAAATAGCCAAGCAACACTGAAGGAGATGTTCAACATCGTTAGCCATCAGGGAAATTCAGAAAAACAACTGAAACTCCATATTCACCTGTCAGAATGGCTAAAATAAAAAAAAAAAACAAGCAAGCAATAGCTCATGCTGGATAACACTCTTCCATTTTTGGTGGGAGTTCAAATTTGTATAGTCATGTTGAAAGCCAGTGTGGCAATTTCTCAGAAAACTGGGAATCAACCTATGACAGGACCCAGCTATACCGCTCTTGGGAATATACCCAAAGGATGCTCAGTCATACCACAAGGACTCTTGCTCAACTATGTTCATAGTCAATTTATTTGTTATAGCCAGAACCTGTTCCTCAACTGAAGAAAGGACAAAGAAAATGTGGTGCATCTACACAATGAAGTACTACTCCATTGTTAAAAATAATGACATCATGAAATTTGAAGGCAAGTAGATGGAACTAGAAAAAAATCATCTTGAGTGTGGTAATCCAGACCAAGAAAGACAAACATGGTAGGTATTCACTCATAAGTGGATATGTGCTGTAAAATAAAGGATAACCATGCTATAAAACATAGCCTCAGAGAGGCTAGATAACAAGGAGGATTCATTGGGGACACCCAGATCCCCTTGGAAGTAGAAATAGAAGAGATTTCATAAGTGGACTGAGGACCAAAGGGGAAGGGAACATGAGCAACCAGGTTGGAGAGTAGAATACTGGAAGAGACTATTAGAAAGGGGGGTTGGGGCTCGGGGTCAGGTGAAAACCTGGCACAAGAGAATTGCCCAGGAATCTACAAGGAAGACCCCAATTTAGATGCCTAACAATAGCAGATATGTAGCCTGAACTGGCCATCTCCTGTGACCAGATTGGTGCCTAGCCCAGTTATCATCAGAGAGGTTTCATCCAGCTACTGGTGGAAACAGATGCAGATCCACAGTCAAATTAGGCAGAGATGGGGAATCCTGCAGAAGAGGAGGAGAAAGAATTGTAGGAACCAGAGGGGTCAAGGAAACTACAAGAAAACCCTCATAGGAGCTCGCAGAGACTGACCCGACAACCAGAGCCTGCATGGGACTGACCTAGGCACTCTGCATGTATATGACAGTTGTATCTTGGCCTGTGATACTCCAGCAGTGGGAACGGGGCTGTCTCTGAGTCTTTTTCTGACTTTTAGAACCTTACTCCTCATACAGGGTTGCCTTACCCAGGTTTAATACGGGGTGGAGAGAGGACAGGTGCTTAGTCTCACTTCAACTTGGTGTGCCATGTTTAGTTGACATTCATGGGAGGCCAGTCCTTTCCTGAACAAGAATGAAGGAGGATTTGGTTGAGGATGGAGGGGAGAGGAGGGATGAAGGAACAGGTCTCCGGAGAGGAGGGAGGAGAAACTGAAACTGGGATGTAAAATAATTGAAAATAATAAATTAAGGAAGAGACATAAAAGTAGAATGAGAGAGACAAGAAAGTTTGCTTCATCCCTCTTGTCTACCCTTGTGAAGATGCAGGAAGGAAACAGCACTCTATAAAGCGAGGCGGGTGTCCTCACAAGACATGGGATCAGCTGGCATCTTGACCTTAAAAGTCTCAACCTCCAATAATTTGTTGAATAATTTCTGTTGACTAAGGCACCCAATCTATGGAGGCCATATGAAGTGATTAAGACGTTCCTTTTAGAGCATAAAATATGAAGAAATAAATCCTCATGCCATAAAATAGAAAAATATTCCAGTGTAATTCTTTGCGTGACTAAGAGTTACAGAAAACTAAATAGACTATTCCCAGGTCTATGGATGAATGTTATTTTCTAAGATGTGAAATACAACATCTCACACACAAAAAGTTAAATATTCAAAATTTGAAACTCGGTGACTTAAAATAAAAAGGGAAGTGACAATGGCGATACAGACAGAGACCCACATTGGAGCACCGGACTGAGCCCCCCAAGGTCCAAATGAGGAGCAGAAGGACGAAGAAAATGAAAAAGGAAATAAGGACTGCGAGGGATGCTATCACCCACTGATACAAGGGGACGGATCTAATGAGAGTTTACCAAGGCCAGTTGGACTGCGACTGAACGAGGAAGTGATCCAACCAGATTCTCTGAATGTGGCCGGATTCTCTGAATGTGGCTGGCCCGGAGTCTTTCTGAAAAGCCATTGACAATGACACTGGGACTTGTTTCCTCTGCATATACTGGATTTTGGGGATCCAGTCTGTTTGGATACTCACCTTCCTGGACCTGGAGGGAGGGGGGAGGAACTTGAACTTCCCACAGGGCAGGAAACCCTGACTGCCCTTAGGGACGAAGAGGGAGGAGGAGAGGGAGTGGGGGGAGTGGGAGGGTGTTGGGAAGAGGGGTGTAAATGGAAACTTTTATAATTTAATAAAATTACTTTCAAAAAAAAAGGGAAGTGACAATGTTTAAAAAAAATTATTCTAAAAGCTACAAGGTGCTAATAGCTATTTTTTTCCAAACACTCCACTTCAAAATCTATGAACAACACAGAAGTTACAACAGTTAAAGAATAGGCTATAGATAGAAATGTATTTTACCATAAAGGAACCATCGAGTAATCTATAAATATTTATGTGTAGTGTTTTCAAGGCTTTGATCAAATTAGCACATATATTACTGTTGTCTCTTGAGACTGAGGCAAATACTTTGGAATACAGCTTTTCAGTACAGTGCAAAAGGAATAGAAATATCTATAACCTTTGCCATAACAACCCTACTTCCTATAATTTACATCAAGGAAGTAATTCAAAAAGTGTAGAAGAAATGTTTGGAAATGTTGATTATGGCTTGATTTTATAAAACAAGATGTAAAAAACTAATTATCTCATAATAGCAGGCTAGTTATGAAAACCATTATGTAACTATTGAACATAATATTCTGAACCCATTAAAAATCCAATTTTAAAAGCGTTAACAACATGGGGAGATGTTCACAGTGTACCATGAGCTGAATGGTAAAGAACGAAATTTCACAACTCTATTACACAGAATTAAAATATTTGTTTAGTTACTTAGATTTAACCTGAGATGATCAGGGTTAGCAGAAGAGAGCACTTTTTGATTAAACATTATTTTCTGGGCAAATCTCACACATATAATTTACCAGGTTTAGAACGATTGCATTGAAATGTCCAACACTCAAGCAGGAAAACCTCCCAAAATTATTTGTATTTTTATGGTGGAAAAACTATTCTGTCAACAAGTAAAGCAAGTATTCTAAAAATTGAGAATTATTTTAGCTTAGAGTTAGTCTTAACTTTTTAAATTTCTAGACATCAAGTATAAACACCCTATTTATTTGGCTTAAGTATTCAAAATTAATTATGAGAATGTTTTCCTTAGTTTGCATTCCTACCGCATTCTATCCTTGCTGGTGAATCACTTTCCTGGACAAGGGCTATCTTACCCAGAGCAGTGCACCTACAGCGTCTCCACGGCACAAACCCAGACAACAGTTCATTCATTCTCACTTTAACTATGACAGGTGTTACTCTGTGGATCACAGAACTACAGAGAATCGCTCTCATTCCTAACATTCTAAGGAAGAGTGAAAACTTCATACAAAATATACTCTAAGACAGGCATGGTAGTGCTTGCCCATCGTACCAGTGCTCAGGAGGCTGAGGCAGGAGGACTGCTGTGAGTTCAAGGACAGTCTAGGATAGGTAGCAAATGCCAGGCTAGCCATTTTGAGCTTCTATCTCAAAAATAAAAGTCTAGTCCACCGGGACAGACACTGTACTAGAATTTGGTGTGAGGTGTGTGCATGTGGACATGCTTGAGGAAACGATTCGCTTCACCTCCAGTAATAAAATGGTTTCTTTTTCATTGTTCAAAAAAAATCATGCCCACTTCCATCTCTTACTATCGTTACTTTCCATCAAGTTCAGAATTAGTCCCAGGTACAGAACTACATTCTCTTCTACACTTCACTGCAGCGTTTGTTATAAAGACCAAGCAGTGATATTGCTATTGCCATGTGGCAGGTGGCAGGTGCCAAACAGTTGCATGAGGCAGAAGTGTTACCTGAGTCAAAGAAGCGGCAACACTCTATGAAATGGTTTCTTCGTTGAGCATCTACTATACCTGCGAGGGTTTTTACCAATTATTGAAGAAAATAGATAAGATGGTGGCCTTTCAAGAACCAGAGAATACACAGGCAATGGTCCTAGGGGAAAACTTGATACTATTGTTCTGCTAAGGGAGCATAGCAGTAAAATGGTTCCTAAGGATATACTACTATACTCATGGATCAGAGCTTCCCTCACCCCTCATCAGAGCAGCTTCTTCTTGAAGTAGATAGAAATGAACAGAGACCCACAGCTGGACAATGTGCAGAGAGTGAGAGACTTTGCAGCGCTCAGCCCTAACGGAGATGCTATCGTTAAACCCTCCCCTCAAAGTCCAGAGAGCTACATGGAAGAGTCAGAGGAGACAGATGATTCCAAGGATGCACTCTGTCTTCCAGACATACAGAACTGATACACATAGAACTCATGAGGCTGTGATAGCGTGTACAGGGCCTGCACGAGTTCAAGCCATGTGGGGTCCCAGAACTAAGAAGAGGAAGTGAACACCAGATCTCAGCCCTAACCAAGAAACTATCAGCAACTGATACCCGTGAACAAAGGGAAAATCAGTTTTCTCCATGAATTGCTTACTGTTCATAGTAGGGAGCATGCCCAGGAGTAGTTGGCCAACATAAAGCAAACTCAAAGGTATCTTTGTGAACTTTTTGTTTCATTTTTGCTGTGTGTGTATGTGTGTACCCACGCACACGTGCGTCTTAGTATTATTTTGCCTGATTGATTTTCATTTTTGTGGTTTTGTGGAGGTTTTTTTTCTTGAAGGGTTTTCTGGCTTGTTTGTCTGTTTTATTTTTTGTTCTTGGGTTGTTTGTTTGCTTAAAAGCAATAAAGGAAAAGAAAAGTTGATTGGATAGGGAGGTGTGGAGGACCTGGGAGGAGTTGGAGAAAGGAAAAACGTGATCAAAGTATGTTGGTTGAAAGTATATTTAATGAAAGATAATGTATGGTCTAAAAAACCATAAAAGTGGTGGTATTGTCCTCACTTATCTAGAATGGAACACAAAAATATACTATTCAAAACAAACAAACAAAAACCCAGCCTATACATTACACCTAATTATAAATTTCCTCTCGTATTCTTAATAACATCCATCTCACCCAATTTCTGCCCTCCATCCCTAACCCCTGGCAATCACTAGTCTAACTTCTATTTCTAAAATTCTGTCACTCAAATTATTATGCAAATGAATCATTAAAGGCACAACCTTTTTATTCATCATCATTGCCTGGAAACTTCTCCAAGTTACTGGATATGGCAACAGATCATAACTTTTTATCTTTAAGTCATAATCGCTGAAATAGGACTACCACAGACTGCGCAGCCGTTCACCTGCTGGAGCTCGCTGAGCTAATCTGAGGTTATTGGGTAGTAAAATAAACCTGCTGTGAGCATTCGCATGTGTGAGCATATGGTCACTGCTGTTTAGTTTTGCAAGAACATGATAAACCTCGGTCTCCGTGTCACTTCATATTTCCCCCAGTAGGATAAAAGTGATTTAAATCTAGTTTTGAGTTCTGGACCTACCCTACCACCTGTTTACCATATGGACTTACATAAATTTCTTCACGATTTTAAGCTTTTGTTTCATCAGCTTTTAAACTAAGGGCCATAATCCTTTCCTAAGGGTGCTTCTGAGATCAAAGGAGATAAATGTGTACAGCAAAAAGTCAGCAAGTAATACAAGCAAGTACAGCAACAGTCAAGGAAAACAACTGGTGGATTGAGCCGATGATTTGGTGATTAAGAGCACTTGTGGCTGATGCAGAAGATCCAGGCTCAGTTCCCAGCTCCGGCATGGTAACCATAACCTTCTACAACTCCAGTACCAAGAGATCCGATGCCTTCTTCTAACTTCTGAGGGTACCAGACACACACATGATACATAGACACATATGCAGGCAAAACAATCACATACATAAGGTAAAATAAAAGTCTCTAAAATGAAATAAAAGATAAGCTGCATTGTGCAGCATCTCATTTTATAAATAAATGTATCAAATGTGAAAGAAACTGGGATAAACCAAAAGGAAGGATTAGTTTTTGGAGAAAAGAATAAGAAATTGCATGTAGTACCCTCTCTTCTTAATGCAATCCTAAATGCTAAGCAGAGGCAGTTTGTTTTAATGGGGAAATGACCCTAAGATCAGATCATTTGAATTTAAATTTCACTCTCATATGACTTAGGTTAAGATCAGATCATTTGAATTTAAATTTCACTCTCATATGACTTAGGTAAGTGACTCATCATCTTTGTGTATTTATATTTGTAAAACTGTGATATTGCTGATACTTAGTTCATTAAGTCATTGATAATATTTAAAGTATCAAGAAGCATAAAGAATTTAGAATTAAGAAACCACCAAAATAAGTGTTAACTATCATTATTTTGTAGTGTATCCTTTTTTTCTCCCCTCTGCTTTGTGTTTCCTCTCTGAATTGTTACAAAGCTGTTACAAAGGTGACTCATTCTTTTTCCAAAGGTCTTGCCACTTCAGGCAAACCATAGCTGCTGTTTCACAGTTTCCTCACCTGTACAAAGAATATAAAACTTGGCAGGATTATGGTAAAGTTTAACAGAGATAACACATTTAGGAGAATTGGCAGACAGCAGGGGTGAGATAAATGCTAGCTCCGCCCCTGTCCTAATCACTCTGTTTTGTAAAACAAACCTTTTTTTCCCCCTTTTTCCCACAAGTCAGGCTTCACCTGCGACTTTCCTAGAAATGACCTTGTTCAGCCGTTTATCTTCCTACATAAGTTTAAAGCGCAGCCCCTTTATACCAAACTGTACTTTAACAGCCATGGTATCCTGATGCTCGATTTCTGGTTATAAGCTACTGCTGAAAACCTGAATTCTAAAAGTACTGATACCTGAATTACATCAGTCATTATAGGGATGATTAAATCTTTTTTATTAGCAAAATAATGTAAGTAAGCATATCCACAGTCTCATCCTGTCTGTGTACTGAAGAAGGAAAAATGAGGTGGGTGGAAAAGCATAGCCAATGGGGGCAGATTTCAAAGGGAAACTTTAGACACTGGTTCTATTGCTTAAATTTCTCATTTCTGTAACAAAATATATAAACTCTCCCCCTAGAGGGAAGAAAAACTTAAAGAAAGGAATTTGTTTGGGCTCCCACTTTGAAGTAGTGCAGCTGTCCATGGCGGCAGGTCAGGCGTGCCAGCGAGGTGTGCAGTGACTAGCCACACTGAGCCCTCAAGCAGAGAGAGATGATGCCGGAACTCAGGTGACTTTCCCCTTTCCAAGTTTTTATCAAGCCTGGAGTCCCAGCCTATGTAAGATATCGTTGTTATTCAATCAGGACTCATCACAACAACTAGGAAAACAGTACTTGTCCCTATGAACTACATCGTGCCTTGTTTATGTAAAACATGGACGTACCCAGGGGTTGAGTGGGTAGACTAACTGTCCCTGTTTCTCAAGCCCTCTGCCATCACAGCCGACTTTTATATCTGAGGACTTTTATATTATCTCTTTGATTGGTGGAAACATTAAGTCCGAAACTCAGCTGTAGCAATCAATTCAAATTCCAATCAAGACTTGAGAGACCCCTGAGCGACCATAGTTACTGCACGTTTCTATTTCATGTGTGAAATGAAAATCAAAATGTTACATTCCCATTGTACAAAAAGCTTATTAATGATGCAAACCGTATTTAAATGTCAGGTGATTAGAATGTACTTCTAAAGTGGAGAAACATTTTTCGAAAGTGATTGGTGATAAGAGACGAGGCTCGTTGCCTGCTAAATTATGCCTTGCCAAATTTTGCAAGGATCTGCCCATAACTAATGGCTTTTCTCTGACTCTGTTCTTCTTATATGGGAATAATCACAAGGACAACAAAGTGTGTCCTAATTTTTTCAGGAGTGTACTTACACAATACATCTCAGATCTGAGCTTGGGATTACTCTGTATTTTTTATCAAACTCCTCAATTTTTTACTACTGTCACCAACTCTCCCATGCTTAAATATCTATTAACGGCAAAGCGTAACTTGACAAGGGACCGATTTTCGTGGACATACCTCCTGTTCTACATATTTACATACACACGATGCTTTGGCTTTACTCCCCTACTACATCAATTTGCTTTATAGTGAAAAAAAATCTCGACATAAAAGACACGAGGACAAAAAAATAATCTTTCAAAGCATAAAATAGAAGAAACGTGATGAAAACAATCTAAATGCATAGACTGTATAATAAATAAATGAATAACCTGAAAGGGAGCAGACGAGGGGGGTAGTGAGAGCAGGAGGGTTTTCTGGAGCAAATATTTGCCGCTAAATCTAAGACCTAATCTAAATCTAAGGGTCATTGGTTTATGACTAAAATGCTGGAAAAGGCCAAGTTCTTTCCAGAGTGATGCACCCTTTTAAACCTAGAGACATTTTTCTGCAAATTAACATGTTCACAAGAGTTCGTGGAAATGAAGACCGTGCTCACAGGACTCAGCTCTGGTCCTCACACACAGACCCCATCACTGAGCTTCCTTCACAATCAGGTACCCTTAGAGAACCCAAACTGGCTCAGAAGAATAGATGGAGCTGCAGCACCACGAGACGACAGGTGAGCTCACCGTTTCATACTGGTTGTCAGAACAGTGAGGAGGGCTCAATCCTAGCATAAGCTAATTTGGTCACTTGCCCAAAGACATGATATGCCTGAAAAACTGTAAGAACCAGCTGGCACGTACCGCATGAGCCAAGAAAGTACAACTGAGATTTGACTTTGTTGGCATTTGAAATGGGGGCTGGAATTTCAGAATACATAAGCAAGAAAGCATTGATTTAGAAACACTTTGAATATCAAAATTGATATCTTAATCAAGACTTTTAGTGGTGGTACAAACTTTTCTTGGGTATAACAGAAATGCCTGCACTTCTCTGGAAGATGGTAGAGGTGTGAACAAAGTGGCTATGGGGAGTATGTATGTGATGGAACCCCCAAAATACCTAGATGATTATGTTCTACAAGAGAGCCCAGACACGCTTCATTCACCCAAGCCATCTAGAATCTCCAAAAGGCATGGGACCAGCATTACTAACCAACTTAACAATGGCTCCTCTTTGTAGACAAGGACTACTGAATAGAGGGATAAGTACAGAATTGGCCTAATTTAACTGCCAGAAGTCCACAATTTTTGTAATGACTGGATACCTAAAAGTACTTAGTATTTCTGGGAACAAGATAAAAGGCAGTCAATACAGGTGCTGCTTAATATCAGTAATTCCAGAAAACAAGCAGAGATTGGCAAATTGAAGTGGTTGCCCTCTGGGGAGGGAAAAAAAGTCACAATCACTTGCTCAGTTCCCAAATGTAAACCAACTTTCCAAACACACTGCCTGAAGATGTGACCCAGAATAGCACATGGCCTTAAGGCTTTGAATTTGCCATTCTCTTTGATGGAAATTCTAGTCTCACATATATCGACTTGCATGCTGGCTTCTGACTTTTGAGCTCTTTGTTAAAAGGTTACCTATTCAGTGAGCAATTCTTAAATCACTCTATTATAAATTGTGCCATGTGATGCTTCTTCCTCCTGAACTCTTTCACTTCCCTGATGTATGTTTTATAGTACTTTGCCATCATCTGATATGTGTGTGTGTGTGTTTGTGTGTATTGGTTTCTCTATTGCCTCTCTATAGTTGCTGAAATGCAAGTTCTAAAAGCATCTGGTTTATGTGTTATGCCAATTTGAATAATAATTACCTCCATAGGCTCATATATTTCAATGTTTGATCATCAGGGAGTGGTTCTACTTGACAAGGATTAGGAGGTATGACCATGTTGGAGTAGGAATGGCATTGGAAGAAGTGTGTCACTGGGGGTGGGCTTTTCAAATGTTTAAACCAGACCTAATGCTGCCTCTTCCTGCTGCCTGCAGATCCAGACACAGAACTGTGCCTAGAACAGTACCTAACCATCATTTACTTGAGAGATGCCAACAATGTTTTTCCTGACTAAACAAATTAACCAGAAAAGGTTGACTATATCTAAAATCTGAGAAGCCAGCAACTATAGAGAGAAACTATAACCAATGAGAATATATGCATTCATCTGGGGTAGACAGCAAAGGGTGAGTACCAAGGGCTGAGGACCACTTGTCAATATTTAGAAACAGAGAAAAAGCATAAGATTAAGTCCAAATCTTATGGACTTAATGAGGGCTCGTGAACAGGAATTGGGGGAAAAGTGTTACACTGGAAATCAAGAGAAGAAAGTTGAGGGCATGAGGAATATATCTTAGGGTTCAAGTTAGGTGACAACTGAAAAGAATGTGCTAGGTTTGGCAGCATGGAGGTCACCAATGTGAAGAAGAAAAATGTCACTCCAGTGGGAAGATGATAACCATGCTTGTGCAAAAGTAAAGTTGGGGCTACAACTGGATCCTTTTCTGCTGACTTTCTCGTTCAGATCACACAAGAGCTATTTTCCTAGAAGACTGTCTCTCGGCTGTCACGAACATGTTCTTTCAGATTAAACTGTACCTCTTGGAGAGCTTAATCAATCCTAATGGTCATATATGTATTGTTTAGACCCCAATAAGAGGTCTAGATTGCCTGAGACATCAGAAAGAAGCACAATAACAAGAAGTCAAATTGCTTTCTACACAGGAAAAAAAAATGTTTCTGCTGGGTGGAGGGTAAATACTTGTAGCTATTGTGTCATGTAATCTTCCATGTCACCTGGTGCTGTGTTTTTTCAAAAGCCCTTCCTGAAAGTGATGAAATGTCTGATAAAGAAGCTAGGGGGTCCAAATAGATCCTAGAAGGGAAAGCAGTCTTTGGTCACTCCTCCTCCAATGCAAATCCACACATCATGGCTTTTAACAGATGAGCAGGTAACAGAATAAGTTATGTAAAAGAAAACAAATAAGCTGCTTAAATTCAATATTTAGAAAAAACAAATTTGGAAAAAATAAGTTATGTCAAAATATGGATAAGATAATTTTTAAAAATGGACAAAGTTAAACATTTATTAATTGGTGAAACATAAAGCAGAAATAAACAAATTCATGCTGCGAGACTACAAAACATTCTCTCAGCAAATGACAGAACTACACAGAAAAGCAACAAAGATACAGGCAATCTGAGTGATGCTGTTAAACATAAAACAAACCTCAAAATCAAGGGAACTGAAATTATTTTCCCATGAGAAATACCGAGAATTATTTTGAGCCAATAGAGGATTTGATATGAAGTAAATGGTTTCTCTGTGATGCGTTAGGGTGTTTATACTGGGGCTGGTTGGTTGGTTGTCATCTTGGTGCATGTACACAACATATTCTGATCATATTTACCACCCATTATTCTCTCTTTTCCCTTTCTTCTCTCATTGCTGCTGATGCCGTTCTTCCAAATCACTCTTGTGGAGGCCCAGAGCTGCCATGTGTTCCTCATTTCAATGACATTGTCATGTCCAGTAAACAGCATTTCATAGCTCTTCCAATCCTTCAGTGCCTGCAAGATCCCACCCCCTTCAATCATGCTCCCTCGACCTTGAAGCACATTGCTACGGATGACCTGATAAGGATGATGTAGTGAAAGATTTTTAATCAAGTAAAAGAAGTCAACAATTTTCAAGTAAAGAGATAAAGAAAATATGAAGAGGTAAAATAAATCATGTTCAATCAAAATAAATCCTAATTTAATGATTAGAAATAAATAAAATAAAAATATATAACACAAAATTCCATATATGAAATATTAAATAAGAGTTGGAAAGGAAAAATAGTATGATTAAAATATATTATATGAAAAAATGTTAATAATAAAATTAAATTAAACAGAAAATATATGATAAAAATACAGTGAAAATCAATAGAAATTGAAGACTGGGTAAGAGTCAAGGGCCATAAAGTTTAAAATAAAATATAACAACAAAAATAGATAGTATTGATATGCCAAGCATAATAGTATCCACCTATAAAAAGGCATAAATTTTTACATTTTTTAGTAAAAAAGGTAGGGCATAATAAAGATTAAAATACATTTAAAAAATTTAATGTAGATTGAAGTTTCTGTCCTGTCCAGCCCCGCAGCTATTCAGTCCCAAATAAGTACACAGAGACTTATATTAATTATAAACTCCTTGGACTATTGCTCAGGCTTATTACTGACTAGATCTTATGACTTAAATTCAACCATAATTTTTGTCTATATTTAGCCACATGGCTTGGTACCTTTTCTCAGTAAAGCATTCTCATCTTGCTGCCTCCGTGTCTGGCTGGTGTCTGCCTCCCTTTCCTCTTCCCAGAATTCTCCTAGTCTTGTTGCCCCACCTATACTTCCTGCCTGGCTACTGCCAATCAGCATTTTATTTACTAATATGAGTGAAAAATTTACAGTGTACAAGAATAATATCCCACAACATGTCCCCTTTTATTCTTTTCAAAACAAAACCCTGAATCAAATCTCCATTCTTTAGCATTTTTCCTGACCATCGTCCATAACAACTTGTAACCAACATGTTAAACAAAAGACAAACATCCATAATCTATTTGGGGGGAATGTGTTCTTAGTTTCCTAGGTACTTCCTACTGATTAGTGGTGATGGTACTCTTATGGGGACCCAAAGAAAATTTAGGATTATGGTCAAGTCCTGACTGGAGTATTCTGTGAGGCTGGATCATCTCAGTCAGCAACCATAAAGCTGTTCTGGAGGAAGAACTCAAAAAAACTGCAACAGAGTTGGATCATCTGGACAATCTGTCCCCATTGGAGATTTTTCAGGGGTTCTTCCTCTACCACACCTTATTTTTCTTAACCTATAATGAATCCATAGTCCCTTATTTCCTGTGGAAACAAAAATAACACCTCTTCTCCAAAGTAATATAATTTTTGACTTAAATTTTGAAGTCAAGGCATTTTCAAAATATACTTATTGGATTAATCCAGCAGCATTTATAATCAAATATCTTTTAGCAATGGTTGCTCCTTCCTCAGTAGCCAAACAATTCAAAGACAGCACAATAACATACAGTATCCAGATTCTCTATATATTTTCCATCTTTACATGGCTTTTTAAAATTCTTTTGGGGGGGTTGAAACAGGGTTTCTCTGTGTATCTTTGGATGTTCTGGATCTCACTCTGTAAATAGGCTAACCTTGAATTCACAGAGATCTGCCTACCTCTACCTCCCAAATTCTGGGATTAAAGGAATGCACCACCACACCTGACTACTCTATTTTTTTAAGGACTTTCTCTACCCTTTTTCTTTTCTCTTTCAAGCCTACATACATTTTTAAACACACAGTAAACTATTTAGAGGTTTTTTTTTTAATCTGAATCTGTCTTTACTGTATATATCTATCTTTTCTGGGCACATGAGTCTTTAATGTTAAGCAACATGACAGCTTTGGTGGCTGGCTCCACCCCATGTCTTAGCTTCCTGGGAATCTAGTTTCATGATGGAGGTATAGGCAGGAACCATGTTTAGTGCCACAGCTCTGTGGAGTTTCTACATCCATGCCACCACCAAGAGCCCTGCTACTAGCTGATCACAAACACCATTTACATGTTTTGTGGCAAGACCTCTTAAAAGAGCTGCAAGGTTTCTGCTGCTAACACTGAGTAAGAAAGCCTCTCTTAAAGGAGTCGCGCCTCTGCTTGCCTTTAGCAAACAGAGTCAACCCAAGAAAGTATTGCAACCGTGCAGCTGTTCTTAACTCATTCTTTTGTGTCTAGAATACCTTCCCTAGCTCTCTCAGGTTTTATATGACTGTACTTGCCAAACATTGGACACCATTTGTAAACAGAAGTTTCTGTCCTGTTCAGTCCTCTAGCCATTCAGTCCCAAATAAATACATAGAGATTTATATTAATTATAATCTCCTTGGTCTATTGCTGAGGCTTAGAATTTAGAACCAGCTCTTAGAATTTACATTCACTCATAATTTTTGTCTGTTTAGCCACATAGTTTGGTACCTTTTCTCAGTAAGGCATTCTCATCTTGCTTCCTCTGTGTCTGGTGGGTGACTGCCTCTCTGCCTTTCCTCTTGCCAGAATTCTTCTAGTCTGGTTGCCCCACCTATGCCTCCTGCCTGGCTACTGGCCAATCAGCATTTTATTAAACCAATGTGAGTGACAAGTCTTTATATTGTGCATGAGGATTATCCCACAGCAATTTAAGATTCTTTAGACTTCATTGTTGGCAGCTGTAAAGTTCACAGGAATCAGTATTTCTCCCTAAGGCATGCCATACCTGTAGAGTCTAGCAACCTTGCGTCTTCAGTGACTGCTACTGTCTTACTGGGAACTTAAGCTGTCTGATCTTCGTATAGGTTTTACAACTTCCTGTTCCTCAAAAAGTAGATTAGGTGGGCTGCCATTCGTATTGATCTATGATGTTTCTTGTCAACAATGTTACTACATAGTCATTAGTGAGGAGGTTGGAGTTTATATTTTCATTTGATTTGTTTTGAGTTGTTTGATCTATCTTACTGTTTGACAGTGCTCATCTGATGATCTTCAGGAAGATATGAAGAATAATTTTTCAAATAACAGTATTAAATGCATTTTTCTTAAAGAAACGTCTATTTCAAGATGTACTGTGCATACATTAGTGACAACCATAACTGGCTCACACAAAAGCTATATACACTAGGAAAACATAAAGGTTATAAATAGTTATATATTAAATTAATTTCTTACTACATAATATAAAACATCCTTTTGTCATTTTTTTCTCTCATAGTCTCTTTTTTTCCAGCCTGTGGTTGATCACAAACTCCATTTTAACATGTCTAAATGCTTGCCAAAAAGAATAGGAACGAGAAAAGATACCATCACTAAAGGAAAAACTAGATTTTTCTTTCTTCATTATGGTGTACTGAAAAAAAAATTTTTCAAAATAGCTAATTTTAAATGGAAAAAAAAGGAAACTGGTATTTGGTTTAATAACAGCTTAACAGCTTTCTAAGTAATGTTCATTTAACCTGAAACTGATCATTCTTCCATGTTTGTTGGATCCCATACCATAGCAATACTGTGAGCATAAGACATATTCTTGACCACCTGGAACTGATACTTGGAGAAAAAGCCATATAATAGAATAATAGAATGAAAGAAGAAAATTAGAAATAGATGAAATTGAAGTCTCAAGAGCAACCTAAAACAAAGGAAAAACAAAACGAGTTTGAAAATAAACCCATATCCTATCAAGTACAACACTAGCTAGTATTCATTTATCTGTTGTTGATAGGCTACTGGCAAGTGAATGATGCTTGCCACATTTACCAAAGAAAATATGGACAGGACTCTCATAGATAGCAAGAAAAATATATTTGTTGACAAGGTCTACCAGGCACAGTTTCAAGCAAAAAATGATCATGCTATCTATGTAAGAAGAGTAAAAAATATTTAAGTAGACAGTCTATAAACTATTTATGAATGTGTGGTGGTTTGAGTAAAAATGGCTTCCATAGGCTCATGGGGAGTTGGACTATTGGGGGTGTGGCCCTGTTGGAGCAGTTGCCACCTTGTTGGAGGAAGTTTGTCAAGTTTGTCACTGGGGGTGAGCTTTGAAGTTTCAGAAGCCAAAGTCAGGTACAATGGCTCTCTCTCTCTCTTTCTCTCTCTCTCTCTCTCTCTCTCTCTCTCTCTCTCTCTCTCTCTCTTTCTGCTGCCTGCCAATCCATACATATAACCCTCAGCTCTCTTTCCAGCACCATGCCTGCCTGCTTGTTGGCATGCTTCCCACGATAATGATAAAGACTAAACCTCTGAAGTGTAATTCAACCCCAATTAAGTGTTTTCCTTTGTAAGAGTCACTTTGGTCATGCTGTTCCTTCACAGCAATAAAACTTTAAGACAGGTAGTACATATTCTTTGTTTCAGGGGGCTAATGCTAAATTAGTTAGTCATAGCTACAAGCGGGCAAACTCAGTGATAGAGGAAAAATAGGTGATATGCATTTTCCATGAATATCCCTTAGAATTTTGAGATGTCATTAATAGACAATTTTTATGGAAATAAATGGCATCATAACATTCATGGTAGATTAAGTTATAGCAAAAATAAAACAAACAAGGAAAGAAAATGGTAACAAAAATGAGAACCGTACACATATATTAAGAAAAGGGAAAGTTGCTCATTCCCAGACACTAGTATTGACCAAAAGCAACATTAGAAAGTATCTAGATATAAAATAACAAGAATGGTTGCTATTATCTCACTGATGGCTATAAGGAAAACATCTGTTAATATACAAATATTCTAGTTAATATAAACTAAGTAAATTATGACATCAACACACCATGGGGTGGAGGGAGTTGGGTTACAGACTACACAAACTACTTGATGAGTTTCCAGACATAAAATTGTCCTACTGTATCTGCAGCTTTCACAGGCCTAAACTTAACCCATAATAAATCAAAGTTGTTGGAAAAAAACTGTATATGGACTATACACAGAGTTTTTCCTTGTCATAATTCCTTCAATAACATAACTAAACAACTATTTGTATGACACTTTATATTAATATTGTTGGTACCCTAGAAAATAAATTAAGGTATATATGAGAATTAGCATGGATATAACCCAAATTTTATGCCATCTTATAGAAGAAACTTCTTCTATAGGTTTTGGTACCCACAGGAAACTTACAATAAATCCTTCAGTCTGTACAACTGTACAGTAACAAATAAAACAATTCATTACTTCCTAGAGCCTGTTCATGGTCATGGTCAAAGAAACCATCATCTTGCAATTGTGTGGCTTCAAGCTACTTTACAAAACTCTACGCACCTGCCCTTATTCCCAATACACCTGCCTGAACCTTTAGCCTGGGTCAAATAAATGAGAACAATGATAAGACTATTCTTGGTTATCTATTCTCCAACAGTTTTTGAAACCTAAGGAACCACTATTAACTGACCGTATGATAATTGCCTAGTAATACCAAACAGCTGTGGCTGTTTCCCCAATTAATATCATACTCGGGTAATAATATAGTGCTTATACCAGGCAGCCTGGTATAAGGAATTATTAATCCTTATACCTGGTAAGAGGAACTATTTTCGGAACTAGTCACTCACTGGTACCATGTACAGGTCCTACTTCAACACTGAGAATGCTTCAACTAGATGAGAACTTTGGTCCAGGCAAAGTATTACATCAACTAATAACAGTCCTTTGGTGAGACTCTCAATATAAAGAGTTCTTCCTCACATCACAAGTGAGTATCAGCCTAACAGAAAAATCCCCCACCTGTGTTTAATTTTGTGCTGAAATGCCTCTCTTTTTGCAAACTTGTACTTACCCACTTGTCCCCATCAAATTTCCTCACCATATGAAATTTGGAAAATACTTCCAGGCATTCATGATTATCTGATCAGAGCTCTGATTAAACTACTTGATTTGTTTCCTGTGACTTTTTCACTTAAAAAGTTGTAAACCTAAAGAAGACAGAAATCATGAACAGTTCTTTGTGTATCCCTAGGACAATGTTTGATGCAGTCTCACCAAGTGCTTATAGTATGAAGGTGTGACAGAAGGCTCTTGACACCCTACACTAATTAATTTTATCAGTCAATGATGTTTAATTATGTTATAAACAAAGTTTTTTCTTGTTCCTTAAAAAATGAAAAAATACTTCAACTGAAGGGATATAGCTCATAAAGTTAAACCAAGTGAAGAAATAATACTAATTACATAAATCTCAATGTGTATTCTATAAAACAAGAAATGCCAAGACAACACAACTGGTTCAGAGAGTATTGTATCACAGCAGTGACATTTAGTGAGAGCCAGTTAGATAAAATCCCAGGCAAAGAGCTCAAAATGGTGATTATAAATATAGTCAAAGATACAAACAAACAGCTGAATGCAATAAGAAAGACTATAGATAATATGAAATAAAAATTCAACAAAGAGATACAATTATTGGGGAGAACGCAAACTGTAATGTTGGAAATAAAAATTATGTTAAAATACTTCTCAGTAGAATGAATCAGAACATCTGAACGTGAAGATAATGTAAAGGAATTAGAACAATCCAATCCAACTGGTTCAAAAGCAAAACAAAAATATGAAGATGTCAGTAAGAAGAATTCTAAAATATATAGGGCCCTCTGAAAAGTTCAGCTTTAGTGGTTATACACATCAAAAAAAATCTTATTGTAAGAATATAGAAAATGACTCCAAAAGAATAATAACAGAAAATTTCACAGGGTTAGGAAAAGAGATACCAATCCAGATACAGGAGACACTTAGGATACCAAGCATGCAAGACCAGAAAAGAACCTCAGACTGGTCAAATTGTTATTAAAACACAAGGTATACAGTACCGCAAAAGTATACTGAAAGAAGCAAGAGGGAAATCATTTAAAAATGAAGGCCCATTGGGTTCCTCAACTAAAACTTTAAAAGCCAGAGGGGCTGAGAAATTATTTATTTCAAATTCTGAAAGATTACAATTGTCAATCAAAGGTACCATCCCCAGCAAATATAACTGTTACAACTGAAGGAAAAACAAAGAATTTTACACAGTAAAAATAGATTAACAGAACTATGGCCAATAAACCAATCTCTATAGATGAAACTGGCCACAGGGAAGAAAAAAAAACATTTTAGAAAGATAATAATCGGAAGAGGGAAAGGAAAGAAACACTATAAAATCAACAGAATGGCAGGAATCATTAAGCTATTTTCAATAATTTGACTCAATTCCCCAATCAAAAGACACAGACAAGCTGATTAGATGAAAGAGCATGAGCCATCTCTTTGTTGCTTCCAAGAAATGCACCTCACCATAAAAGACAGGCACCATCTTAGGGTGAACGGGTAGAAAAATGTATTCACCAATAAACAAGCAGGTGTCACTGTTCTAAAAGGGGGAAAATAGACTTCAAAGCAAACTTAGTGAGAAAAGATAAGAGTATCACTTCATACTGATTCAAGGAAGACACTAGTATTCTCAATACATATGCCCAGGGGCTAGCAAGACAGAGCGGTGGAAAGGGCACTGGCCAGTCTTCCAGAGGACCAAGGGTTTAATTTCCAGTGCTCATGGTACAGCTCGTGACTATGTTTATCTCCAGTTCTAGGGCATCTAACACCCTCTTCTGGCCTTTGTGGGCACATAGTACACACATATGTACATGTAGCCAAAGCATTCATACGCATTACATAAAATTAAAGTAAATCCAAAAATTAAATGAACAGGTATGTCCCAAACACAAGCACATAAAACAAGTACTACCAGGAGTAAAATCAAAGATTAACCCTTTGTGCAAGAGTAGTGGATGACTTCAAAACCCTATTCTCAGCAGTTTTGATGGCGACCTAAAAAAAAGCAAAATAGAGGAATGTCTTAATTAAATGACATCATAGATCAAATAGACCTAGCAGACCCCTACAGAGCACTCAATTAAAACAATGCAGTACACATATTTTTCTCAGCAGCCCATGGGACTTTCTCTAAAATGATATTTTAGGACACAAAGAAAGTCTTAAAAAATACAAGAAAATTGAAATAATTCCTTGTGCTCTATCAGATCACAGTGGAATAAGACTTCAGACCACCAGCTAGAGAACCCCAGAGTGTGTACAAACTCATGGAAATTAAAATATTGTTAAGCAACAAATAGGTCCTTTACGAAACCAAAAAGGAAATAAAAATAATTCCGAGAATTGAGTAAAAACTAAAGCACAACACACCAAAATCTATGGGACACTTAATGTTTGTAATGAGTGGGTACGTTTCACAGTGGTAAGCAACAAACTTCCCGGACACTGTAAATTAAAACTCTCATCTTCTCCCTAGAAACCCTTGCTTGTGTTCAGAGATATAAGGACATAGTTACTTCATCTCTTTCTTTTCTTCTTGCTTATATTGGAGGAATTTGTTTCTGTTTCCTCCCTAGAGGAAAGACCCCCAGCTGTTTGAGTAATTCTATTTAAACAGTCGGATCCATAATTGCACAGTTCCTCCCCAAAGCACAGCTTCCATTGCACCATGACAAAAAAGAAAACCCAGTACATTCATTTATGTCAGAATGATAACATTCAAGATAATATTAAAAACATAGTTTTAAATTTCATTATTAAAAATCAAAACATACTATAACCAGAGGAGTAAATAGGCTAACTGCAAACCTTCACCTATCTCTCCTCTCCTTCAAACCCAATCTCCGGGATCTCATTCCAAGCTCTTCAACAAACCCCTAATGTGTCCGTCCTCCCTACCCCAATCACCATCTGTTGTGAGGGACCACTTGGCCCAAGGAGAGGAGTTAGAGAAGAAGATACTTACCCGAATAAAAGGCCAGGGCAGGATGAAGGTCACTCTCTTGGTCAGTTGGGGGGCTTGTTAAAGCTACCTGGTGACCTTCTATGGATCTTCTTGAGAGAAGCAGTGGCCCCCAACTCCAGCTACAACTTCTTGGCAACCCACAGACCACTCAGGCCAGGAAAGCAGATAAGCTGACTGCAGATTATCCCATCTTCAAAATCCAGTCCCCCAGGCTTGTCCCCATCTCCGTACCACACCATCTATGGCTGTCTCCATCCCCTCCCGCCCCCATCTCCAGAGGACCACACATACCCCCCAGACCACACCACCTGCTGCCATCTCCATCCCCTCCCGCCCCCATCTCCAGAGGACCACACATACCCCCCCAGAGACCTGCACATTCCATACTTTATTCTGGCTCCCAGCTCCCAACACATTTTCTGGGAACCTGCAGGTCACCTTTCAGCAGTTCATGGAACATTCCCCGATACTGACCACATACTCAGACATTAAACGAGTCACAACACACAGAAGGAAACTGAAATAACCTCGTGCTATCACCACAGATTAAAGCTGGATGCCAACAATAACACAAAGCTTAGACACCCATGAGAACTTCACAACTCCTACTGAATGAAAAATGGGTCAAGACATAAAGAAAGAAAGAAAAGATTTTCTAGAATTGAATAAAAATAATTATACAACATACCCAAATGTATCAGACACAATAAAGGCTGTTATAAGAGGCAAATTCACAGCATTAAGATCCTACATTTAAAAAGCAATCTAGTCTGTTTGGACTCTCACCTTCCCTGGACCTGGAGGGAGGGGGGAGGAACTTGAACTTCCCACAGGGCAGGAAACCCTGACTGCTCTAGGGGATTGAGAGGGAGGAGGAGAGGGAGTGGGGGGAGTGGGAGGGTGTTGGGAGGAGGGGCTGAAATGGAAACTTTTATAATTTAATAAAAAAAAAGAAAAAGAAAAAAATAAAATAAAAAGCAATCTATAGATTCAGTGTAATCCCCATCAAAATTCCAACATATCCTTCACAAAATTGTTTTTTGTTTTGTTTTGCTTTGTTTTGTTTTTTGTTTTTGTTTTTGCTTTCATTGTTATTGGCCCGAAGACACAGAACCAAACAGGACTGAGGGGGGGGGATGTCAACATAATGATGCTAAACAATATTCTGTTTTTCTCATAGATTAGTGCTTAGCCCAATAGTCATCAAAGAGGCTTCATTCAGCAACTGGTGGAGACAGATGCAAAGACCCACATTAGGCATAACTCAGAATCCTACTGAAGAGAAGAAAGAAGGAATTGTAGGAGTCAGAAGTGTCAAGGATATCACAATAAAACTCACAGAATCAACTAACCTAGACTCATGGATGCTCACAGAGACTGATGAAGATCCATTCTTGGACATGCATCATTCTACCATAGAAATACTTGCTTAACCACGTTCATTGCTGCTCTATCCATAATATCCTCAAATTGAAGAAAACCTCAACAGAAAAATATGTAAGGAAAATGTGGTACATAAACCCAGTAAAATATTGCTCAATTGTTTTTAAAAAATGAAATCGTGAAATTTACAGGTAAATAGATGGAACAAGGAAAGAAATCATCCCAAGTGAGGTAACCCAGATCCAGAAAGTCAAATATGGTATGTATTCACATATATGTGAATACTAGCTTAACAGTCAATGGTAACTAAGCTACAACCTGGAGAAAGACAGACCGTAGTTGATTACAGGGGACAGATAAATTTTTCTAGGTAAAGAAAATAGAATAGATAGCTATGAATGAGTGGGTGGGCTGGAATGGGAGGACCATGTGCAAAGGGGGAGGAGAATGAGGGAGGGAGAAAATGAGGGAGATAATGCACTGACAGGCAAATAAGGACCATTTGAGAGGGAGTGTGAAAACTAAAACAATACAATCTTCCTAAAATATATATATCTGAAGACAATCTAAATAAAACCACCAAATAATGGGAGAAACAGAGCCCCAACTGGACATCTCTTGTTACCAAATGAAGTTTCTAGTTCTGGGATTGGCTTACATCTAATTGAGTTGTTGACCAAGGAGGCTCCATGGGAATCCCCAAACAATCCAAGCTATTGCCAAGGCAGTGGGTTTTTCTCCATAAACTGATAGCAATGCTTCATTACTAAAATTGACAGCTACTTAACTCTTGAACATGAATAAGTCAAGCTGATGCCTACATAGAGGCTTTACCTCTACTTTCTAGCATCTTTGGTACAAAAAGGTATTCTGTCAGTTACCAAGGAAAAACATAAATACCAACCTGCTGTGGGATATACCCTTGTACACTGTACAGATTTGTCATACATGTTGGTTTAATAAAACACTGATTGACCAGTAGCCAAGCAGGAAGTATAGGCAGGGCAACCAGACTAGGAGAATTCAGAGAAGAGGAAAGGCAGAGAGTCAGTCATAAGCCAGATGCAAAGGAAGCAAGATGAGAATGCCTCACTGAAAAAAGGTACCAAGACATATGGCAAAACTTAGACAAGAATTATGGGTTAATTTAAGTTGTAAGAGCTAGTCAATAATAAGCCTGAGATAATAGGCCAGTTTATAATTAATAGAAGCCTGTGTGTGTTTCTTTGGTACTGAATGACTGCAGGACTGAGCGGAACATAAACTCTGTCACAAATGGTGCCCAAACATTTGGCAAGAATTTCCACATAAATCCTGATAAAGCTTTAAAAAAGGATTCTGGACAGACATGGTAACCATCTTTTCTCTGGTTGGCTCTCTTGGCTGGCAGCAAGCAGAGGCATGACTCCTTTAAGAGAGGCTTCCTGGCTCAGCATTAGTGGCAAAAATCTGACAGTTCTTTTAAGAGGCCCTGCCTCCAAACATTTAGATGGATTTTATAAGCAGTTTGCATTAGGTTTCTTGTTAGTGGCATGGACCTACAAACTCCACAGACTTGTGTCAGTAAATGTGGCTCCCACCTGTACCTCCAATATGAAATTAGACTCTCAAAAAGCTAAGGAATAGGGTGGAGCCAGCTGCTAAAGCTGTAGCTTTAATTCTAACCATTCTACTTATCAGATTAAAGACTTAAGTAGTCAGAAAAAGATAGAGATATACAGTAATGACAGGTTCAGACAAAAAAAAAACTTTCTAAACAGTTTACAGTGTGTTTAACAATATATGTAGGCTTGAGAAAGGAAAGAAAAAGGATAGAAAAAGTCCTTAAGAAGAAAGAGTAGTCAGGTGTGGGGGCAGATGTCTTTAATCCCAGCACTTGGGAGGTAGAAACTGGTGGATCTCTGTGAGTTCAAGGCTAGCTTGGTCTACAGAATAAATTCCAGGACAACCAAAGATACACAGAAAAACCCTGTCTCAGAAAAATAAAAATTAATAATAAAAGAATAAAAAAGTCACGTAAAGATAAAAATACACAGAGAATCTGGATACTGTATGTTACTATGTTGTCTTTGAATTGTTTGACTGCTGAGGAAAGAGCAACAGCTATTAGAAGATATTTGACCACAATTACTGCTGGATCAATCCAACTGAATATTTTGAAAATGCCTTGACTTCAAAATTTAAGTCAAAAGATATGTTACTTTAGAGAAGAGGTTTTGCTTTTGTTTCCACAGGAAATGAGAGGCTGTGGACTCATTCTTAGTAAAGAAAATTAAGGTTTGATGGAGGAATATCCTCTGAAAAAAATTTCCAATGGGAATGGATGGCCCAGATGATCCAACATTTCAAAGCACCTCTGTTGCAGTTTCCTCTGAATTCTACACCCAGAACAGCTTCAAGGCTGCTGACTAAGATGATCAAGCTTCACAGAATACTCCAGTCAGGACTTGATCATAATTCTAAATTTTCTTTGGGTCCCCCATAAGATTATCAATGCCCCAGGCAGCAGGAAGTAGCCTAGAAAACTACACCCACATTCCCCCCAAATGGATTATGGATGTTTGTCTTTGTCAAGCATCTTGGTTACAAGTTATTATAAATAATGGTCAGGAGAAACAGTCCTCCATTGCTGGTGAGAGTGCAAACTTGTACTGCTTCTATGGAAATCAATATGGCAGCTCCTCAGAAAACTGGGAATTAATCTGCCTCAATGAGCTGCACCTCTACCACTCTTGGACATATACCTAAAAGAGGCTTGCTCAATTGTGTTCATAGTGGCTTTATTCATAATTGCCAGAAACTGAAAACAACCTAGATATCCCTCAGCCAAAAAATAGATAAAGAAAATGTAGAACATTTACAAAATGGAGTATTACTCAGCTGTTGAAAAAATGACATCAAGAAATTTGCAGGCAGATGGAAGGCAAACCAGACCCAGAAAGACAAGCATGATAATTTACTTACTTATAAGTGAAAGTTAGCTTAAGTAAAGGATAATCATGCTATAATCCAGAGACTCAGAGAGCCTGAGTAACAAGTGGGGGTGATATATGGATCTCCCTAGGAAGGGAAAGAAGAACAGATTATGCAGGTGGACTGGGGGCAAGTGGGGATAGGAACAAGAGAAATCCATTGTGGATGGAGAAAATACTGGGAGAGACAACAGGAATTGGGGTGAAGCATTTGATGTGGCCTGGGGTGATGTGGAAACCTAGTCAGTGAAAACTTTTTGAAACCTCTAGTGAGGGGTCCTAGCAATGGAGGATACGGAGCCTGAATCGGACACCCTCTGTTACCAGACAAGGCACCCAGTGGTGGAACTGGGACACAACCCAGCCACGAAACCTTTGACCCACAACCTGTCCTGCTTGCAAGATGTTCTGCATCTTGCAATAGTGGCTCAGAGCTTGTAGGAGTGACCAACCAATGACCGGTCTAATTTGAGGCCCACTCCACAACCTTCTGGGAGCCCATACTTGACATTGCCTGGTTGGTCAGCAACCAGAATCTGGATAACCCAGAGACATCAACTAACCAAAACAAAAGTAAGTCAGTGAAAATATTCCTAGTGATATTCTAACTAGTGCCTAGCCCAAACATCAGAGAGGCTTCCTCTAAGCTGATAGGAGTAGAGGCAGAGAACCACAACCAACCACTATGTGGAGCTCAGGGAACCCCAAGGAAGAAAGGGAGGAAGGATTGTAGGAGCAAGAGGGGTTAAGGACACCAGGAGAACTGACCCACAGAATCCACTAAACAAATTTCATAGGCACTCACAAATGACTGAACAGACAAAGAAGCCTAAAGGAGACTGACCTAGACCCTCTGTATATAGGTTACAGCTGTGTAGCTGGGTCTTCTGGGACTCCTAACAGTGGGATTAGGAGTATCTCTGACTCTTTTGCCTGCTTTTGGGACCCTATCCTCCTCATCCAGCCTTTATATGAGGGTTTGTGCCTGGTCTTACTGCATCTTGTTATGCCATGTTCAGTGGATTTTCCTAAGAGACCTGCTCTTCTCTGAAAGGAAACTGAGGAGCAGTGGATCTGAGGTGGGGGAGGTGGGCTAGAGGAGTGGAGGGAGGAGAAACTGTGGTCAGGATGTGCTATATGAGAGAAGAATAAATAAAAAGAAAAGAGAAAGAGTATAATAGAATATATAACTTGAAAACAGAGAATGAGTCAACAAAGGGCACACATACACACACCCCATAAACTAAAAGTGAATAATCAAGAAATGCAGCTACAGAGAAAAATATATAATTTGGGGTAGGAGGATCTTCTTTCTATGTGTTACTTTCATTGGTTGAATAAAGAAAACTGTCTTGACCTTTTGATAGGGCAGCCCTTAGATGGGCATAGTAGACAGAACAGAATTCTGGGAGGAAGAAGGCAGTGTGGCAGATGCCATGGATCTCCTCTCCGAGATGGATGCTGGTTAGACTCATGCCGGTAAGCCACAGTCAAGTGGCCATACACATTAATGGAGATGGGTTAAACTAATATGTGAGAGTTAGCCAATAAGGGGCTGGAGATAATGGGCCAGGCAGTGTTTAAATGAATACAGTTTCTGTGTTATTTCGGGTGTAAGCTAGCCGGGCAACCCGGAGCCAGGCGGGATGCAGCCTGCTCCTCTTACAACAATAATTAAATAATAAAATCCACTAATGTGGAAGAAAAGAATAGATACTGAACAACAAATATTGGGGATATTTATTTTCTACTTAATTTATCTATCTTTTTTTCCAAAGAATTTTATTGGTTATTATCAATGGTTTATGTAAAATTACATATAATCTTGGGTGGCAGTTGCTTTGATTTGCCAAGAAACATGCCCACGTGTGTGTGTGCATGGATACACACACATACACACAAACACACACACACACACACACATACTTTTTAGAGGAAACTACAGAAGTAGGCCATTGTGTAATTGTATCAATTTGGCCATACCCCCTTCTTCTTAGATAACCAGAGCTAACAGCTTACACCTAAATCATCATTTCCACCAAACGACTTCTCTGCCTGGAGAAAAGCTCAGAATCACAGTTTCCGTAGCACTAAGTGCAAAATGAGAATAATGTGGTAGGCATTTCAAACTATTTCAATAAACCTTAGCAAGCTACATCATAAGAACAACAGAAAGTTTGTCTTAAGCTACCCAGAACAAGTCAACTAATTTATAGTACTTCTTTTGTACACAGGTTGTTATCCTTCACTAAGAGAACTATTTGAAGAGTTTCTCTGATTTGAAGGTGATGCGTATACTGGCTAGGAAACAGAATGTTCTCAAGGCAGTGCGGTGGCATCTTCTTTGTCCCTGCTGCGAGCCCTCACCTGACAGTCCTCACGGTGATATCTGTGCCACCACACAGATATTCATACAGCAGCTATTGGTAAACTGACTCTGCATTATAATCCTTAACTAGTAAATACCTCAATAACTGTACTGCATCTTTAATGCATATTTAAAGACTTAATTCAAGTCTAAACTTCACAATTTATATTGTATTCTCAAACCAAGTATTTCACTTCCCTAACCTGGAGATCTGTAAATAATGATTTATACCTCCCTCCTGGGGCAGTTGTCAGGGATTACTGAAATGTGGAAATGGGACACAGCCTTGACTAAACACTTGCTCTGACAACACTTGTCATCTTGAATATAATATGCATAGTAAGTAATAAATGATTGGCTATTTGATCAACAAATAAGTCAAAGTATAAAGTCACCTATCATAGTAGATTATGAATAATCCTCATGACTTCTTAATTACCTTTGTAAAGCCCTTCCTGTCATTCCAAGTATGGTGTCTCATGTCCGTAGTATAATATCTTTAACATACACATACAAACTTCAAATAAGATTAAGAACTAAATTTCAAAAGTAAAATTTTAAAACTTATTTAGCAAAAGAATTTCTTTTTCGTTTTGAACAGGAAAATATTCTATAAACAACATATAGGCATTGTATATAATTAAGAAAAAGAATAATTAAGCTGGCTACAGAAGACTTAGTTTTCTGCCTCAAAAGCCATAATTTTAAACAAAATAAGTACCACAGACTGCATTTGCTTTTTCTGTTTCCAGTAGGGCATATAGGGTAAAGAATTACCTAAGTCACACGTTCATCTTAGTCTTTGTGACTGCTCTAGCAAACCCCAGTGTACTGAATGGCAGACAAATGATAACCATGTATTTGGCACAATCTTAGGAAGCTGTGACATACAAGATAAGACCAATGGATTTGATGTCTAGTGAACCCCACTTCTTGGTTCATCAGCAGCCATACTTTCTCTATTCTAAGGTGATAGAAGGAGAAAGCTCTCCGCTATCTCTTTCATGGGGTCACTGATCTCATCCACTTGGGCTTTGCCCTATCTGCCAATCACCTAAGGGCCTCCACATAGCATTAACATACAGATTTGGAGGAGGTATAAATATTCAGTCTATGAAGCATCCATAACAAAATGTTTAAGGACAATACAGAATCCCTATTAATCAAAATAAAACAAAAACTAGAAAAAGAACAAAGTTATATTATTTTCAAGAAAAAACACTTGGATGCCATCAAGTATATACAAAAGAAGCCAGACTTGGGGGAAGACAAATATTGTTCATTTTCTCTCATATGTGGAGTCTAGGATTTGAAAAACTAGAACAGGAAAATATAAGGGAGGATGCGAAAGAGGAAGGCAGTAAGCAGTTCACAGGAGGAACAAGAGAAAATAAGAAGTGAGTGTGACCAAAGTAAACGACATACGTGTCTAAAACCGTCACAAGAACTCCCTTTTCTTGCAAAATATATATATATATATATATATATATATATATATATATATATATAATCACAGAAACAAAATTAGGGGATGGAGAGGCGATGTAAGCATGATCAGAGATTACACTACTCTTGCACTAAACCCAGTACCCACATTGAGCAGCCTACAATAATCTGTAACTCTAGCTCCTGGGGATCAGATATCCTCTCTGGACTCCACAGGGACCTGCATTAACGTGCCCAAACCAACACACACACAGAGGAGAGAGAGCGGGAGGGAGAGAGAGAGACTTTACTAAAAATAAATATTTAAATAAGAAACTTGTAATGATTGGGGATGCAGCTCAGTGGCTCTTGCTTCTCTTTCTGGGTATGCATTAAACCCTGGGTTCAATCTCCAGCGTGATCTCCAAAATATCATTTTCTGAGATACTTAGGGCAGGGCTTCAACACTGGAGGATAAAGGCAACACGATTCATCACATAGCACCCATCAAATGGGCAATAATTTTAAGCCTAATAACTTCACACGTATCAAGAAGAAGGAGTGAAAATATCTTTCATCCATTGTCCTGAAAGTGGCATATTTTAAAGTACTCCTACCCTAATAAACCTGAAGATAGAGACCATAGCCCAGTTATTCTATGAGTTTGTGTTTCATTTACAGAAATTGCCGAAGGTTTCCAGGTAAGGTTTCTTAGCATTTAGGAGGCTGAGTAAGAAAAAACTTGAGTTTGAGGCTGACCTGGGCTCCATGGAGGACTAAAGCCAATGTGAAAGCATCTTGAACATCTGTCTACGAGGGGATGAGGAAGCAAACTGCAGAGCACGCTTTAATACTGTACAACTAAGGGGGAAACCTGTAGATAGAAGCCATGTGGGTCCACAAGTAGAGACCTCATAATAATGAGCCATAAAAGGCAAATTGCAAAAGAATAAATGCAGTGTAATAAACATTTAAATGCATCTTAAAATATGCTAAATAAAGCATATCTTGTTTGCAGATTTACATGTGTAATGACTGCATAATACACACTCAGCTGCTTTTAAATCAATAAATATATAATTCCCAAATGTTAACAGTTTGCCACTTAAACATTTACCAATATGAATTCTTAATTAGGCCCAGGGGACTACGTAACTTTCTCCAGATCACACAAGTCATTTAGAGCACAACTATAAATGGGCAGGAGAGCCAAATACTAGAAGCTATTTTGGAGTCTTTAAAGTTTTTCCCCCACTGTACATAAGAATAAAAACTAAATGTCAAGTTTAAATGCTGCTTAAACTATCTTCACATATTTTAAAATGCCGCACACACACATTTAAATATAACGCCTATGAAGCGGGCCAAACAGCAGACAGTGACTTCAGATTTGCTCAGATTACACCAAACGGCTCTAGCCAGTCACTTAGTCGGGTTATTTCAAACCCACTTTGTTCACCTCTGAAGTCTTATAAACTTCAGTTTCCTCGTTTGTCGTGTGAACCAGGCTGGCTTATCTGGACTGGATTAAGAAAGTACAAAATTTCAGTTAGCAGGAGAAATCAGTTCAAGGATTGTATCGCTCAACATGGTAACTATAGTTAATAGCAAGTTATAGTATTCTTGAAAATGAATTTTTAAGTGCTCTCACCACAAACAATTTCAGAAGTGCTGATCATGATAAATATATTTAGCTATACTTCAAAAAAACAAAAAAACTACTATAACTCTCAGCTCTTGCTCCAGCACCATGAGTGCCACCATGCACCCACAATGCCCCTGCCATGATGGTAATGGACTAACCCTCTGAAACTTGTATGTCCATTCCTGAAACTGCGTCAAAGTTCAGAGGCGACTTTGAAGGCCTCGGGCAATATCCACACCTTGCACCTATGGATGCTGCTGTCAATAAGAACACATCCTTGGCGTGGAGGAGGCCTACAACGTCATTAACAAAGAGGCTGCCTCGGTGTTTGTATTCCCAGAGCAGCCTGGTGACCTTTCTGGTGCGCGTTGGAAGTGTGGTAGACTTACTGTGCCACCCCGGTGGTCCCTCGGACCAACATCTCACTCCAGACCTCTCAGAACGGATAGCAAGGTGCCCGAACTGGGAAGGCAGCACCAGCAGGGAGCCAGCGACGGAAGCCCACGGTGACTACACCTTCTGTGGTTGCCTAGGCTTGTAACCCACAAGAAAAAAAATGCTCGTTGAACCTAAAGAGCATGTAACAATGTGTGACAAGGCGACAGATGCCATCTGAAGGGGGATTTCAGGGCCACTGTACCAAGCTGGTGGATGGCTGCCACACCTGGTAGTCAGGGTTCCTGCCCCTGCTGCCCCAAGCAAGGTGACTCTGTTCTCAGCATGAACCACCGGAGGTTCCCTCAGCAGACCCTGTAAGTGTGCATCCTGATGTGCTGCCAGTACCCAGCTTGGGGGTTAGGGGGGTTCTGCTGGACAAAACAGCAAGTCACGTGACTCCTGCCACGCTTGCTACTGCCTGGACGTCTTATCCGCCGCCAGTATTTCAGCAATGGAGCCAGGCTGCACAATGTGGTCATGTCCTGAAAACACTCCGCAGCCCGTTCATCCTGTGTACAACAACGAAGGCAACTAGGTGATCCAGGCCACTGCACAGTTCCTGCAGAAGCTAGTCCTAGGCTTTGAGGAGTGTGAAGATGAGGGGACCCCAGATCCTGACACCAACTAGAGGATCCAGTGCCCAGTCCCTGCCTCTCCCGACCTGTACCAGGAGAGGTCCTCCTCCTCCCAGTTGCCCAGGCTCCTTCCGTTTCCATCTCCTCCGCCCAGGACACCTTGTCTTTTTTCATCCAAGGTATTAACATACTAAGACTTTCACCTTAACTGTTAACTGAAAATTTATCTAAGATAGCCATCAAACTGACTCTACGGCAACGCCAGTTCAGGCACCCTCTCCAAAGCTGGGATCATCCTTGAGGATTCCTGGGAATTTCTCTAGTAGCAGGTTTCTTGTTAACCCCATAATGGCTCCCTCAATCAAGATATCTCTTTCCTGGTTCTCCCTCTGTCCTTCCCCCATCTTGACCCCATTCTCTCAAGTTCTCCTCCCCCTCCCCTTCTCCTCTCTTTTCCTCCCTTCTCTCCCCAACCCCAGGCAGTGGAGAGGGCCTTGGTCCTGTCTCAAAACAATGTGCTAGACTTTGTTGACTCTCATGGGAAAACTTACTCTCTCTGAAAAGTGGATGGGGGGTTGAGTGGAGAGAGGAAGATGGAGGGAGCCAGAGGAGGGGAGGGAGTGCAAACTGGAATTGGCATGTAAAGTGAGAAAAGATAGTTTAGAAAAATAAAAATAAAGAAGATAAAAAATAAGTTTAAAAATATGTATTCCTGTCCTCACTTCAGAAATACACATAAACAAAATTTCATATTTTTCTGACAAATAGATGGAACTGGGTATGTTCAGCAGATTTGAAGAGTCAGTTGGAGATACTCTGACATGACAGAGGCTATATGGGAAAAATTCACTAAGCTCCCTAAAGCATTTCACCAAAAGGATAAACACTTGCTTTGTTCAACAACTGGACTTAAGGTACCATATGCAGCCAAATGGTTTTAGTGCTAAGATACAAAAAACAAGAATGAGTTGTAGTTCTGAATATCTAACCCGATATCAGACAATCTAAGATAATAAATAAGCAAGAAGAATTAAGTGGGAGCCAGGAGGGAGGTTTGAGTAGAGTAGCTCAGAAACATTATATGATAGCCGTACAGAATATTAAATATACATCAAATTAAAACTGGAAGATTTAAAATCTGCCTGAAAACACTTTCAAATGTAACTTAGGATGTCACACATCCAGCCACACTATCCCTGCCATACTATCTGCCCTAGTTCCGTTCCTGCTGCTGTGATAAAGTGTCTCAAGGGTTTCTCTCTCCCACAGGTTAGAATCCATTACTCTGGGGAAGTAAAGAAAACAGGACATTGAGAGAGCTGGTCAGGTCGCATCCACAGCCATCAGCAAAGAGAAGTGAACATGTACGCTTCCTGTTTAATTTCAGTCCTCAACCCTCCAGGAAGCCCTGCTTAGGGAACTGTCCTGCCCATGGTGGTGTGGTCTTCCTGCATCAGGGAACAATGAAGACAACCCCCCCTCAGGAAAACCTGACCTAGATAACTCCTCAGTACTATTCTCTCCCAGGAGATCCCAGGTTGTGTCAAAGTGGCAGATAAAACAAACTATCAGGCCGTTTCCGCTCAAACCAGGGATTTCACTTTTCCAGTTTTCAGGAACACTTTCCCAGAGTTCCTCTCTGCTTGGAATCCATTTCAAGATTTTCAGAGGCTCCATTTGTCATTTCAGCCTCATCTTTGATGTCACCTCTCAGACCTCATCCAAAGCAACTCCTAGCAGGGATGTTTCAGCAAAGGACCGCAGCTCGATTAATTTACAAACGACAGAATGTATTTCTCATGGGATTCTGAGAGTCAGAGGTCAGTGCACTGGTGTCAAATCCCAACATTGTCTTTTATGTTTCCCTAACTGATTTGCCTTTATAACACTTTATTTTACAAATAACTAAATACTTACAGTGGTTTTTCTTGAAATATGCTGAAGTCACTGTTGAATATGTCTACACTTACACCCTAAGAGTTTAAGCTGACACGGCTATTTCATTTATTGCATTACTGTGAGTACAGATAGCATATATCAATGAGAATTTACACATGAAAATAAGGAGTGCTATAATCTAGAGGAACTTAATGTTAAAAATGATACAACGTCTTGGATAAGCGACTGATGCGGATAAGTTACATTACATAATTTTATCATTCCTGGAAAATGCTTCCAGTGTGTTTTATCTTTAGAGTCAAAAGATTAATGAACCTCATAAAAATGACAAACTGTTTCATGGGCACATTTGCAAAATAAACCATTAAAGAAAAAGTTAAGGTGAAATGTGAACAGACAGAATTATGAAGCTCTACAAAGAAATATGCAAGGATATACTTGGACCACAATGTCGTAGAAGAAACTTTTTAACAGAATACCAATTATCAAGTAAGAAGGGTCCAATAAAAGATAATTCTGAATGACACACTCATAATCACATTAAGGGAAGAGAGAAGAGTTTATTCATGAATTTTGTAACACATTCTCACAAATCTATTTTTTAAAGTCTGGTGGATGAATAGAGAAGAAATCTAAACAGACACTTTCACGGCCATTATTACCATTATTATTACACAGATGGAAATAAGCATATGGAGAAGATTCAGCGCTGTTAACTATTGAAGTAATGCAAACCAAAATTTACAAAATATTCACCTACTAGCTTGGCACGAAGGCTTCTGACAAAGACGTGACGCTATGTGGAATTGCAGCTGCCAGGACTTGAAGCTGACACGAAGGCTTTAGAAGGATTTTAACAATGCCTGACTGAAAGGATGACATTTTCTAAAGCCCAGCAAGTCATCTCCTAGAAATACACTCAAGGGGAAAAAATACAAGGAGCTTTCCAGACAAGAGTAAGGTTTGGGGAGGAGAAAACTCTCCAAAGGTAAGCAAAGCCACCCTGGTAGGATAGAGGCAAGCCTACACTTAGGGCAAAACCATCATCTACCCAAGCCCCAAATCCAGTTAGAATTTTTGCATTCTGATATCAATAAAGAAATAAAATTTAAAATAAATAAATAAATAACAAAATAAAATCCAGGAAAACGAAGACTATTGTATTTTAAGCCCTGGAAATAAGTAGCTGTCAACCACAAACACTATATCCTGCAAATTTTTATTTAATTTGGTGGGGAAATAAGGACAAACTAAGGCATTCATGATCACCAAGCCAATTCCTCCCAAGATCTCAGAGGAATACTATACATAGAGAACAGAGGGAAGGAAACAATCTCAACTTTAGGAGCACAGGGGAAAATGTATTTGATCACAGGAATAGATCAACAAAAATAAACTGAAAACTAGTTTACCATGTCTAACTCAATAAACATGCAAATACCTAATACTAATGCAGAAGGAAGAGAACTATGCACAGAAATCCAGCTAACCGGACAACAATCAACAAAATTATAAGAACTGATAAACACTTCTCCTGTCTGTATCTTGACTTTAAAGAGGATAAGGCTCTAATTTTAGAACTTCATTGAGATGTTTAACCTTCTATTTGACTGTCTTGTGGTCAGTATGTATTCTTTTGGATGCTGTGTCTATAAATAGCAAATATAATATGTCACGATTGGTTATATACAGAGACCATAACCACATCACACCTAACACACCTTAATGCTAAATAATAGCTACATTATTGCCACGGTCAAAAGCCAAGAAAGCTATCCCGTAGATAAGCGTGGTATTGCCGCTGACTGTGATGTGTGTTATGATGTGTGGCTTCTCCCATTAGAGCAGGCGTGTAATAACCACTATTACCTAAGAGATAACACGAGGCACCAGCCTACTGGTGTTTTCCAGAGCTGCTGGAACTGCCATCCACAGGTTCTCAGTCCCCGGCCTCTTTTCATTTCAATATCTAATTATTTCCATCATAGAGCATCCATCTCATAGACTCTATTGACACTTGAAATCACTGCATTTTGAGCTCTCTTTTCCATTTGGCCAGAATCACTTGTAATTCTAACCTGGTGTTTTTACTATGGCAACATGATGTAATTTATCCATACGGTTGATATCAAAGCCTGGGTTCCAACATCTAAATCACTAAGGAATATTACAAATGAGCAGGTTAAGACCAGTTCATTCCTGTCAGGAAGTCATTAAACTCTTAAGACTGACTCCTTTTTAGACATTGTATCAAATGAAATGCCACTATTGCAAAAACACACAGCATATATGGGTCAGATATCTATGACTATGGCAGCAAACAAGTTCTCAACAGCTCAAGCCCAAGTTTTGCTTATAAATAAGTTCATTGTTGTTACGGTCTGCTCATTAGGACACTGTTAGGATGACTTTTGTTCTAACACACCCACATGCTATCACCACAGTGAAAAATAGTAGCCTAAGAGTGAAGGGAGGGAAACTGTTCTACAACAACTATACTAGGCTACGACAGTAAAAGTCAACCACTGCTGTGGGACAATGGTCTTGTACTCTGTAAAGATTTGTTTCTTATACTCATTTAATAAAATGCTGATTGAACAGTAGCCAGGCAGAAAGTATAGGTGTGGTGACCAGGCAGGAAGTAAAGGCAGAGCAATGAAGAGAGGAGAATTCTGGGAGAAGAAAGCGCAGTTGTGACCCAGACACAGAGGATGCAAGATGTGACTGCCTCACCGAAAAAGGTACCAAGCCACGTGGCTAACACAGACAAGAATAATGGTCTAATATAAGTTATAAGAGTTAATAAGAAGCCTGAGCTTGTGGGCCAATCAATTTTATAATTAATGTAAACCTCTATGTGTTTCTTTGGAACTGAAAGACTACAGGCCTGGGTGGGACAGAAACTTCAGACAACAATCCACCCACCAAGCCTTGCCATTTTTGTCCAAACTCTAATATATCTACTGTTATGCTTTTAAAAAAAATTACCTCCTTTAAATTCCTCACACAACCCCAAATTGTCTCAAATTGATTTCACTGATTTTAATAAGACACTCCACATCTGCTCACTTCCCTGCACAGCCACCACCTAGAAGACTTTACCCACGTCTGCTCTGTACTACTCAATTGCTGCTTCATAATTAGTACGGCAGTGCAATTTCAATTGTCGGCTTGATTAGATCACATGAACACATAGGGCACTAGTGAGGCATTCCTTTGTATGTGTCTATGATGGAGCTTCCAGGAAAAATTAACTGAGAAAGTCAGATCCACTCTGACTATGAGAGGCAACACACATGGGTTGGGGTCCTGGACTGAGACAAATAAAAAAGGCAGCTCGCTGAGCACCAGCATTCCTTCCCTACAGTTCCCTAGGAGGAAAGCAGGAAGCCACCTGCCACCATACTTTCCCTGTCATGGTAGAGTATATCCTCTGAATCTATAGCAAAATTACACACACACACACACACACACACACACACACACACACACACACACACACACACACCAGGATAACAGAAGTAAGATTGGGAGTAATGGGAAGGGAAAGGGGAAAAAAGGAGAGGGTAGAGGAGAGAATACAGCCAAAGCACATGGTATACTTGTATGCTAATGCCTTTACAAAACCTGCCAATATGCACATTGGATGCATGCAAACAACATTCTTATAACAAAGAAGAAACAATTTTCACCTGTTTGACTATTCTGTTTATTCTCCTTTGAATGATATAGATTATAAAGCTGAAACTACAGGAACAGAAATATAATCATACTTCACCAAAATGAACTGTGAAGTCATAAATAAGTAAGAGGTTTTTCTACTTTTAGGGACAACCCATAAACAAAGCATAGTTTAGTAGTGCTTACAAAATAAGATGAAAATGTTGTTATAGAATAAAGATAATGGGGACAGAAGTAAGTAACAGATGAGAAAGCTAGAGAGGAGAAAACTTCAAGGGATATCTTCACCTCACATAAAAGGAAAGGAAGACATGGTTGTCTTTGAGCAATATAGCTATTTTTTATTAGTTTTTATTAATATAAACAGTAATGGGTTTCAGTATGCTAATTTCATACACACTTCATTGTTATTATTCATATTCTCCCACCTTCCCCAACCTTTCTTCTCCCTTCCTGCTCCTTTCTTTCCCCGCAGCCCTCATGTCCCATACATTCTCTTACTCTCTCTGTTTTTTCTTTTTCTTTTTTTCCCCTTATTTGAATCTCCTCTAGGACTCTCTTGAACACACCTCTCATGGTACCATTTCTATTTCCATGATCTATATACTCACACAATATAAATATATGTATATGTTTGTATATATGGAATATGCATACCGAAGAAAAATGTATAGTATATGTACTTTTGATTCTAAGATATTTTGATTATGACAGTTTTTAGTTCCATCATTTTTCTGAAAATGTCCTGATTTCATCCTTTTATGGCTAAATAAAACTCTGTTAGACAAATGCATCACATCTTCTTTATCCATTTATATGTTGGTGACATTCTATGCTAGTTTAATTCGTACTTATTATGACATAAGAGCAATAAACTCGATGTACAAGTATCTCTGGGATAAGACTTTAAATCCTTTGAGTGGACACTCAAGTGGTATAGCTGGGTACTTATCTGAGAATGTGCCATACTGATTTTCATAGCGGCTGCACCAGGTTTCTGTGCATCAAAGTTTAGAGGGGAAATGTGAATGTGATAGCTCTATCATGGAGTTAGCATCAGTCAAGAGACTTTTGAAGTTGAGCCAAGTACACACCTTAGGGCTGTCTGCACTTTGAAGGTGGAGGCAGGAATTCAATGTCATCCTCAGCTAAAGATCAAGTTTGAGGCTAGATCAATTACGTAAAATTATCTCAAAATAAGAAAAAGAAGCTTTTAAAGTAATACAATAATTAAATCTTGGTTTGCATTTCTCTGATGACTAAGGATGTTGAGCATTTTCTTAAGTGTCTTTTGACCATCTGAGATTCTTCTGTTGAGAATTCTCTGTTTAGATATGTACCCCATTTTTAATTGTATTATTTGGTGGTTTGAAGTTTAGTTTCTTGAGTTCTTTATATATTTTGAAGATCAACCCTTTGTCAGATGTGGGGTTAGTGAATATCTTTTCTCATTCTGTAGGCCGTTGTTTTGTCTTGTTGACTGTGTCCTTTGCTTTACAGAATCCTCTTAGTTTCTGGAGGTTCCATTTATTAATTGTTTCTCTCAGTGTCTGCGCTATAGGTGTCATATTTAGGAAGTGGTCTCCTGTGCCAATGTGCTCAAGTGTACTTCCCACTTTCTCTTCTGTGAGTCAGTGTGGCTGGTTTTATGTTCAGGCCTTTTATCCATTTGGACTTGAGTTTCAAGAATGGGGATAGATATGAATCTATTTGCATTCTTCTACATGTTAACACCCAGTCATGCCAGCACCATTTGTTGAAGATGTTTTCTTTTTTTCATTTTATATTTTAGCTTCTTTGTCAAAAATTAGGTGTTCATAGGTGTGTGGGTTAATATTAGGGTATTTAATTTGATTCCATCGGTCCACCTGTCTGTTTTTGTGCCAATACCAAGCTGTTTTCATTACCGTAGCTCTATAAAAGAACTTGAAGTCAGGGATGGTGGTGCCTCCAGATACTCCTTTATTGTACAGTTATTTTGTTTATCCTGAGTTTTTTGTGTCTCCAAGTGAAATTTTGTGTTGTTCTTTTGAGGTTTGTGAGGAATTGTGCTGGGATTTTGATGAGTATTGCATTGACTCTATAGATTGCTTTGGGTATGGTTGTCATTCTAACCATGTTGTTCCTACCTATCCATGAGCATGGGAGATCTTTCCATTTTCTGACAACTCTAAGATACCATCTTACATTGATCAGAATGGCTAAGATCAAAAAACTGATGACAGCCTATGCTGGAGAAGATGTGGGGTAAATGGAACAATTCTTCCATTGCTGGTGGGAGTACAAACATGTCCCGCTGCTGTGGAAATCAGTATGGCAATTTCTCAGAAAATTAGGAAACAATCTACCTCAAGGCCCAGAAATACCGCTTTGGAGCATATACCCAGAAGATGCTCAATCACACCATAAGGACATTTGCTCATAGCAGCGTTATTCATAATAACTAAAACCTGGAAACAACCTAGATGTCCCTCAACTGAAGAATGGATAAAGAAAATGTGGTCCATTTACACAATGGAGCACTATTCAATGATTTTTTTAAAAAAAATCTTTAAATTTACAGGCAAATGAACAAAACTAGAAAATAAAAAACCATCTGAGTAAGGTAACCCCGACTCAGAAAAAAAAAATATAGTATGTACTCACTCATAAGTGGATATCAGACATAAAGAAAAGGGTAAGCAGCCTACAGTCCACAACCCCAGAGAAGCTAGAACCCTTTTGCAGAAACAGACGAAGCAGATGCAGAGATCCACAACGAACCGCTGGGCTGAGCTTCAGGTGAAGAGGATGAGTGATAATATGAACGAAGAGGTCATGACCATGACAGGGAACCCACAGAATCAGCTGACTTGAGCTAGTGGGGGATCACTGACTCCTCACTGACACTGGAGAACCTGCATAGGACTGAACTAGGCCCCCTGAGTACAGGTGACAATGATGTGGCTTGGACAGTATATGGGGCCAAGGATCTAACTCTAATGCGTGAACTAACTTTGTAGAGCCATCCTCTATTTAGAGATGATACCTTGCTCAACCTCGGCACGGGGCGGGGGAAAGGGGAAAGTCCTACCCAAGGAGAGGACAGTCCAGTGCAGTTGACTTCGCAGGGGAGGCCTTACCCTCTCTCAGGAGCAAATGGGAGGTGGGGTGGGGGGAAGGGCAAAAGGGGATGGAGAGGAGGGAGAGGGAACTGGGATTCGTATGTAAAAAATTAATTAAATAATTGATTAAACAAGTATTTAAATCTTGGGAGGTAGGAGGCTGGATGGATGACTCAGAGCTCAGGAGCACATACTGCTCTCCCAAAGAACCCAAAGTTCAGTTTCCAGCACCCACGCTGGGCAATTCAAGACCCAGATGATTTGATGCCCTCTTGTGGCCGAATGAAGCACCAGCACAGAAACATACAAACACTATTCTCTCTCTCTCTCTCTCTCTCTCTCTCTCTCTCTCTCTCTCACACACACACACACACATACACACATATGCGTACTTAATTTTTTTTAAGTTGGGCAAAAAATAAAGACACACATGATTTAAATTTGATCCATTATAAAGAAAAATGAAGGTCTAAAACAGAAATACTGTGAAGTGATATTTACATATTATTCAGAATCATGAAAATAATTATTAGAAACATTAAAACTAGAACAGGTTAAAAGCATTCCCCTCTTAATGTAGATTTGGAATAAAGAGGAATGATTCAAGGTGAACACAGCTCAGCAAGGTTCAGCATCATGGATCCCTGAATGGCAAGGGGAAAAATTTGGTCTTTTTTCCAAAATGCAACTAGACTACTTTGACTAGTATTTAATGCTTGTTTTCCTTTATAATTTTTAAGTCATATATCAGGGCCCATGTATGGCTTCTGAAGGGAGTAAAAAATCAGATTTGCATTAAAACAGCAGATCAGACTCAAATGTTGAGAATGGATTTCGGAGAGAATATGTCACAAACACTTTTATTTCTACAACTAAAGCAAACATGGCAGTGTGTGTGTGTGTGTGTGTGTGTGTGTGTGTGTAAAGTACACTGTCAGCAAAACACACTGTTCAGTTGTACAGTATGCATGATATCAAGTCAATTAAACTGAAACAACATTGGAACATTTTACTAAAATAGGTTTCTCTTTCTTCTGTAAAGCAAACATTCACAGAAGGAAAAGTAGCCAACATCTGTTATCTAATTAAAAGTTGAAAATAAATAACATTGGGTCACAGATGTCAGTTCTATGTACATATCCACATCCATCTAACTTTGAGTTTTTCATTGCCCAGTGATAATATTCTAATAAATCCTGATGGCTAAATCTAATTAATGTATTTTCAATTTTTCAAGAAGATCAATCATGATAATTACGGAAGACACAAATTAAACTTCTGTAACCACTAACAGGAAAGTACAGTTTCATTAGTTCATGCACTCTTTGCTCTCCACACCCATCCACACGCTTGCCAAAGAACCATCCAACCACCAGCAATTGTGCTCTCACTAGTTTGGATCCTAACCAAAACTGAGAATAATCTACAGTTCTGAGTTTTAAAGTTCTCAGATGCCAAGTGTTGAATTTTCCCACTTAAACTCTATTTTAAATCCAAAACGATATAGAAAAACTCAACAATGAAAGTGAATCTATCATCCTAGGGTTCTAAACGACCACATTATACTTGGCTAAGGGTGTTGAAAAAAATCAGTAAGTAAATCCACTAATTCTCTTCTCATGCCAGAGAAGGGGGGAGGAAAAAACTTAGACTTTCTTTCTTGATTAACTTTTTATTGACTTGTTTTTCAATGTTCTCTAAGAGGCCCAATTATATTAAGATTGAGCAGAGAGAGTCAATGTGTTTGATTAGAAAATATAAATGGAAATAGAATTTAATCAGAAAAATTATTGGGATTTCACCCTACAGATTACAGAAATCCTTGGTGCTATTTTTAAACAAATCATGTAACCTACTTTGCAATCAAGCTATGTTGATTCTCTTCCTTATGATCTGTTAGACTTGGACTATATCTAGACTCTGGTAATGAGCTTTTATCAGGGAAAGGTAAATTTTCTCTCATCAAAAATGAGCAATGCTGTATTCTTATTGCCAACACCCTTCCCCCACATACACACATAAATTCCTATATGAATGAGAGAGTAGAAAGCAAAATAATTATATTACCAACATACAAAAAGTCACACTTCATAAGACAAGAACAATGTCTCAATGTTTTATTGCTATGAAGAGGCACATTACCAAGGGAACTCATAAAATAAAGCATCTGATTGGGACTTGCTTACAATATTGGGTTTTAATCTATTATAATCATGGCAGGGAGCATGGCAGCACACAGGCAGGCAAGACACTAGAGAAGTAGCTGAGATATCTATAAATGGATCTTCAGGGAGCAGCAAGAGGGAGACCCTGGGTGTGGAATGGGCTTTTGAAGTGCCAAAGCCTGCCTCCAATGATATGCTTCCTCCAACAAGTCTACACCTCCTAATATTTTTAAATGGTGCCACTCCTTGATAACTAAGTATTCAAATATATGATGAGCCTATGGGGTTCATTCTTATTCAAATCACCATAATCTACTCCCTGGTCTCCATAGCATATCAGAATGCAAAAATGTATCCAATCTAGTCTCAAAAGTCATCATAGTCTAGCACAGTCTCAGCACTATTTAAAAGTCCCAACTTTAAAATCTCTTTATTTTAATCTCTTGGCTGTATCCCCTGGTGAAATCACAATCAGATAGCAGATCACATACTTCCAACATACATTTCCAGAGAATGGCAAATATATTACCATCCCAAAAAGGAGGAAAGGAAGCATAGTGAGGAAATACTGGACCAAAGCAAGACTGAAAAATCAGCAGGGCAAACTCCAGTTTCTGCATCTCATGTCTGATGTCAAAGCACTCTTCAAATATTCAATTAATTTCAGCTTTGTCAACTGCAACATATTTTCCTATCTTTTGGCTGGTTCCACGCCCAGTGTGCAGCTTTTCCTGGCAGGTATCCGGCAAACCTGGCATCACCAACATCTTCTGGTCTCTGATGAAATCCAGGCTAAACCTTCAGAGCTTCACATAATTGCCTCTCTGGGCCTCCATGCAGGGACATCCCTGACACATGCCTAGCCTCAGCAGTTTTCTTGAGCCATGGAGAGAGATTCCACAACCTCTTTCTTATACCCTTGACTCTAAGGCAAAAACTGTCAAGTTCTGCTACTTGCTGGTGTTGGAACTTGGGTGCCTCATTCAGATACATTTTCATCAGCCTTCTGGTTTTTGATGATTTCTTTCACTGTTTAAGCATTTCATTAATTCCTTTTCATAGCTGGAAGCTTAGCTGGGTGGGGTCTTGCCCTGAGACCACTACTCCTTTCATTCCATTTAGCAACAAGCTTTTCTTTAAACTTCTTCTCTCTTTGAGCACTGGAGTTAGTTCCATTACACTTTTTAATGCTTCTTTTCTTCTCAAACTGCACACTTTTTATTTTTTCTTGCTTGGCTTGCTCATTTTCATTATCGATCTGCATAAGAGTGATCATTAATAATGACAAGATCTCCTGAGTAAATCGGGAGCATAGGGACCATGGGAGAGGGTTGAAGGGGAGGGGAGAGGTAGGGAGGGGAGCAGAGAAAAATGTAGAACTCAATAAAATCAATTTAAAAAAAAAAAAAAAGGAAGACACACTGAAGTCGGACAAGAAACCAGAAAAAAAAATCAAAAAATTATCCCAACCTTTAAATTAAGCAACTCTATTATTGAGTATGAAAAAAACAATTTAAGATGTGAAAAGAGTTGAGCGTGATGCTGTATGCCTGAGGTCCCAGCAACTGCGAGGATGAGACATGAAAATCACAAACCAAGACTTGCCTGAGTGACACAGTAAAACACTGTCTCAAGAACTCTGTGAGTAAAGGTGATCAGGCACCACTCACCATCACAAAAGCACTATGCCGAGAGATAAGAGCATCGTTCACCTCAGCTTGGTGGAGTCTCCAAATCAGGAAACTAAATCATGCTGAAAAACAGAGGCATTTGTCAGAGATATTATAGGTTTGGCTTCCGACTACTTCAGTAAAGCAAGAGTCACAAAAAAGTGACTTTTTTGCTTTACTAATGTATGTAAAATGCATATTTATTCTATATTGCAGTCTGATAAGTGAATAGTAGCGTTATGTCTGCCTCAACCCTACACAAAAAACTACATGAAGTAAGAAGAAATGCTAAGAATGGGGAAAGTAATCTTCTCCAGCGATGAACACACCAATTAGTTATCCAGTACCAAAGGGTCAGTCCTAAAAACATATACAAGTAACATTATTCACACTTAGTAGGCTATATATAAGAATATAAATACAGATACACACACACACACACACACACACACATACACACATATGTGCAAGTAACAATAAATGAAAAAACAGGCCATGAATCTGAAAGAGAGGAAGGAGGTATGGGAGAGTTTGAACGGAGAAATGGAAGGGGAAAATAATATAATTATAACCTCAATAAATAGTAAATGGAAAAATTCTAAAGCTAAATGGTTATATTAGAAGCATTTTATTGCTAAAAGAACGGTATCCATCCCGTGAGCAGTGAGGAACAGTGCTAATAGACTTCTTCAGATAAAGATTACCAAGGGCTTTCAGCTTGCGAAAATGCTGTTTCTTCAAAATACAATAGAGCAACTTGCATTAAAATGAGACATAATGCTATGAAGTGGGCCTGCAGAGGTGTTCTCGACATTCCGAAGAGAAAGGGACCCCTGGGGGGCTAAGCAGTGTTCACCCAGGAAGGAAAATATAAGTGAGCTCGAGGAAGTTCAAAGTGGGCAGCCTATGAGACAGAGGCAAGCACAGAGGACTCAAACTGCAGAGACAGAGAAGGGATCACAGAGGGCCCAGAGGTCTGCACTTGATTTCAGAAGAGCAGGAGAAACACTCGGAGCTCTTCTGTGAACAAGAAGCTGTATGCTTGTTTAAGGATAAGATCCTGACAAGGTTCAGTAGGCACAGAGACGCTTCAAAATAAATACCTTCCTCAAAATGGTGGAAAGAAAAGGAAGATGATGTTAAATATCTAAATAAATTACTATTTGGACTGGCATGAATGTAAAGTAGCTGTAATCATATTCAATGTATACAAAACGTTAGAGTCTAAGTAAGACTAATGTGTTTACAAATCCACTAAGCTGTTCATCTCCCATAGCAATTTAGAGATAGATGCTAATTTAGGTTCTACATGGACTACCTCAGATCTATAATAATAACGCCTCACTGGACAAGCTTACATATTTTAAAAGTATAGAACTGTTTGAACATTGAAATTACAAAATAGATTTCAAGCATGTATTCGGTTTTGTGAATAGAAAGATTGTTTCTAAATGACTTCCTATTTATATTACAGTGTAATAATTTATCACAATTATATCAGTGCTTTAGGGAGGCAGTACTATGGTGGTAAACCTAATGACTCATTCTGTGTGAACACTCTATCACTCAGCCACATCCCTAGCCATATATATATTCTTACTCCCAAGTGTGAAAAATACAGGTGTGCATTATCTGGTCTGACCGATATCAATACTTAACAAAAAATTTCTCTTTCCCTTCATTCACTCTGACTCAAGTGAAATAGACTCTCAAAGAAACTTTGATTGGCATTTCTTTAATGGTTAATGACTTGGACACCTTTTCTTGTGATTGATATCCAGTTTGATTCTGCTATGATTTAATAAGACATAGAAAATTATTCCACTTTTGCAGTTACTGTGTGTATATATAGAGAGAGAATATCGAACCATCTTAATAATCATCATATATGAAAAAAAGACTAGAATCCTAATGTAAATTATGAAGGTCTGTGTAAGTTATTAAAGGTACCCAAAGGATGAGACTTAGAGATGATGTATATGGTAATTAAAGTTTGACCTTAAAGTAATTAAGGTCAAAGATTAACAATTACAAGGACTGGCTAAAATGCACGTCTAATCAAAGTTTATTTAGAAATACCTGGTTTATAAAGTATTATGCAGTTGTTAAAAGTCCCATGCTGATGTAACTGATCTTCTGGGTGTTCAATAATAGTACTTGGTGGCTACACTGACTTGGTCAGGGAGATTCCGCATAAGAATTTTTTCCCCTTACCTTTCAAGGCCAATGAGGTTCTTTTGAAATGTTTTATAAATGTGAAAGTCACTTGTTCTCTTGTTCAGGGAGGTTATGAAGACCATACTCAATTATTCTAATGAGCATCCAGTCTACAAAGAGGAGGTCAACGTAGACGAGGGAATTCCTCAATATTTTCAGGAGAAGCCATAGTCAAGTCAAGCAAGACCTCTGACTTATTCTCCCTTATTTTGAGAACTCATAAAATACCAGGACTAACACAATGCTAACTACCCAAGGGATTTCACTCCCGAGATGTTAAACGTAAGTCTACACAAGTGTAATTTAGACAACCATACCTCACTGATATTTTCTTGATAAAAAGATGTTGCTAAGATATAAGACTTCGATCATTGATTCATTGCAGCTGCTGCCCACAGTCAAGGGACACAGGTCCAATATCATTTTAACCTAAAAATTAAATGATGGCTAAATTTACCTCTTTCCTTATCCACGAGCCATATGGTGAGGACATCACGCTGACTTTTAGTTGATTCCTCAGGCTCAAAGGGCATGAAAGTGGACTGAAGGTTTGTCACTCTGAGAACCAATCTTAGAGACTAAAGGAAAACAAGGAGTCCAAGAGATAGAGACTCTTGTGAGTCTAATGTCTTGTGAGTCTAATGGACTTTGATTTGGGCATTTTAAAATCCTTTCCATATACCCATCAAGAATTTCCTTTCCCCCCTCCCTCCGTCAGTTGGGGTCTTTTACACAGGTTCTCTAGACATGTACCCCCAAACTGCTACACCCAACAACCTAAACTCAGCCAGAAAAAAAAAAAAACATATGGGTCATTGCCCAATCTCCTAATGGCAGCTAGTGCTGCCTCTGCAGAGGAAGGAGGGGTGATAAGAAACAGATGAGGCATTTAGGATATAAACAAACAAACAAACCACAGAAAAGTGACCAGTTTCTTTCTTGACTAAAAGACAGAAATACCCTGGAGACTCTCCAGGTTTAGCTCTCTGGGTCTCTGCCTCTATCTCTGTCTCTCTATCCATATTGTCAGCTGTGTATCTCTGTGTTGATTGTCATCTCCTACAAGAAGAAGTATAGAGAACATGAGTGCTTACAGAGAAGCCCTGGAGAAACCAGGAATATTAATCATGAAGGATCATCTCCTCATGTGGAGGAGATATTCAACTCACCCAGAAGGCTGGGAATAGATGCTGTTAATAACCTGGTGACCTTTCCTATCTGTAGGGACAGGCCTCATCCAAACTCCCAATGTTTATCCCAGACTCTCCCTCCCTAGGCCTTTATCTTTAGCTTTGTTTCCCAATCAGTAGAACCCATCCTTGGGGAAAATGTCACCTGCACTTTATAGCCTGCTGCCCTCTACACTATCTCAGTCAGAGACCACACCACAACCTAGGTACCTAAGCTATAGAACCCATCTTCATGGTAGAGGTCACATGTACTTTGCAAAAGAGTTTTTCTGTAGTCATACTTTAAGCTTTATTGAGCACATGGTATTGAGATCATTGTTACCAGGAAACTTTTTTTCAAAATTGTTCCATACTTAGATATCTGAAAATAAACTGGCCTGGTGTCAGACTCCTGAAGTTTAAATCAGCCCAGTTAAGTTGTGTTGAACTGAATTTCTTTCTTGCCTCTAACAGTTCATTTCTTTACCAGCAGTAGAGTTTGCAAGGGCCATCACAAAGAAGCTTCACTGATGAAGGCTGATTGATGTTCAACTCTATGGGTATAACAATATGTCATTAGGAGTCATTGTAGTACTTGCTACCTTTCATTTAGAAGAAGAATAGTAGGAGGTTGTCCTCTTAGGGTTTGCTCATAAAATGCCATTAATATACTGAGTGAAAGTCGGGTGAGTTAGAAGTTGCTCCCAAACCTACGAGGTGGGGCCTCCATTACATTTTATTTTGTAATGACTTAAAGAAGAAATGGTTTGTTTTGGCTCCTACTTCCAAGGATGGTCCTTCGTGGCCGGGAAGGTATGACACCTGAAGATTAAGGCAGCTGGCCAACTACATCCACAGTCAGGGAGAAATGAATGCTGCTGTTTGCCTCACTTTCTCCTTTTCATTAGGAGCAGGCTCCCAGCACATAGTATAGTGCCCTCTATGGCTAAGGTGAATCTTCTCATCCCAATTAACCTCATATAGAAAACTCTTCACAGACATGCCCAGAGACGTGTGTCCAAAGGTTCCATTGATCTGACATCAAAATTATCTATCACAGAAGATTTACAAAACTATTATTATCTGAGTTTTGCAATAAAACAATTAGTACAGTACATGCAAAAGATAAAAATGGATTTTTCAATCACAGAAAATTACTTTGAAGGATTAAAATTTGATCCACCACCTCCTAATCATAACAAAAATAACCGTTTCAGCCAAATTTTGCATTATGAATTCAGGGGCTTTCTACTCCTATCCCTCTCTTTCTTTTGTAATTATTCCCCGTTTCCTAATACCAGGCTTCTTGTTGAATTGCTAATAGAATACAGGAAATGCCTGAGGAATTTAATTCAGATGTAAATGGAATTATTTGGGTTGTTTCTGTCTCTGCTTTTAAAAAATTATAATATGACACAGTGTGCTAATGCTGAAAGCCCCACCGATTTCCCAGCTTGACACTTGATTAATGGGGGGGGGGGGGTTGTGGATCTGTGACTGCAAAATTGAGAGAACCCACCCACACACCCATGCCCACAGCGAAAGAGAAATAAAGTCTTTTCAAAACAACAGCCTGTTTTGTCCTGCTGATTTTCCTCGGTTCCCTTTTCTTTTCTTTCCTCCTTATTTTATGTAACCTCAACAGGATTATAGTTACAGTTCTAAATTTATTTCTGGGTTCAGCCTAAGTAGGAATTACACCCAAGGAAGCAGGCCACCACCCTCGTGTTAAGCCATCTCACGGAAACATATTATGATGAAGGAAACACCCACGGGCCTGCACAAAGTGGCATATACTGACTGCATTAAAAACAAACAGGTGATACCTGTGCATATACTTAGCCTGAAATCTGCAAGTTCCTTTGAAGATAAAATAGGACAAAATGAAAAAATAATCACAGTTTAGGATGAAAGTAAACTGTTGTGGATTGTACCTTAAATGTCTCCCACCAAAGCTCAAGTCTTGAGATACTGGGAGGTGGTAGCCACTTGAAGAGGTGGGGCCTAGTTGAAAGGCACACTCCTGGGAGACATAGTGGGGAGGACTGTATTGGCCACACCTGCAGACCCTGGCAGTGGTCCTTCATGGTCACCAGGAAATGAACAGCTTTGTTCTACCATGTGCTTTTTGTCATAATTTCTGCCTCGCTGTAGACCCCAAGTGACAGAACTAAGCAACCATGGATTGCAACTATGCAAATGTAGACTCAAAGATATCTTTCTTCCTTAAAAACTGGTTGTCTCGGGCATATTGCCATAGCAACAGAAAATTAATACATAACTACTGTGTGAGAGGCTCTAACTTTTAAAGTAAGCATTCATATCCTCAAAATCAGCTTTTTCTTTCTTTGTAGGGTTGCATATTTTATGGCGTGGACAGTGGAGAGAATGGTGACCTGTCCATTAGCTCTTTCAGAGGTAGATTTAACACTCTCAAAAGTCTCTTTTAAATCTTAGGTCCTGAGTCTACGATTCTTCATTCTCTAGCTTCTGTGTGCTAGCACAGTCATTCGACATGACATTTCATGGCCAAAAATGTCACAGTAAATAATTCCAACACCAAATGAATGTTTAGAAAAGCAAAAATCAGTCCTAGTCCAAGGACATTTAAAAGGAGACGGAAATAGTCAAATATCAAACAGATAAGTACATAAGAGATAGGTGGCCATATCTTTATATGCATGAATTTAAATATTTAAAAATTTTACATCAAAATATTACGATATTAAGGGTATTATAGCTAGGGACGCCAATAAGCAATCCATTTACTTCTTTAAACCTTCCTATGTGTCTGTATCCCACAACTGAAGTTTTATATTAGTATTTACTTCAGATGATATTAACACCCAAACCCAGAAATTAGGGGAAAATGGGCTCAGACCACCGAGACCACCCTGGCTTGGCTCATCTCTCAGTACATTTCCCCATCACATGACCATGGGAGAACCACTCTTGTTGAAGTTGAACTCACAGAATTTGCCAACTGTGTGAAGACTGAATTCATGAGAAGGGAGAATCAATAGACAAAATTATTGAGTAATATGTGACACTTTCCTAACCCGACCATTAGAAAATGGAGCAACATGTTATTTGCAGTAGTATTCTTGGTATTATTAAAAAGATAAAAAGAAGAGCCTTTGATTGCCGTTCAGTGTTAGAGTGCCTGGCTAGCATACGAGATGCTTGGAGCATTGAATTTGATCCCCAAGAGGCCTTTCCCCGGAATAGAAAGGCAAAAGAGAAGAAAAAAGGAAAAGATACAGATATATTGGAAGAAATTATAAGCAATTTTAAACATAGAACTTGTAAAAGTATATTCATTAAGCTTTTTGATGTCACCTTGTATACTAGCCAGCAGATTAGTTATAGTCACAAAGAAAATGACAGAGATTAGAAGAAGCAACAGAATTATCAGTCTATCTAAATAAAAGCTGCACAAAAATGTAGGAAAGAGAAAATAGGAAGAACCTTATCCCATCAAAATATTCAACATTCCAAAAGTACTGAAGGATAATAAAGAGATACTAGCTACAAATTTGTCAGAAGTGTTAAAAATTAGGAAGAGATTTAGAAGCCACATGAATTTCATGCAGGTTTCTTAAAAGAACTCTTTCCTAAAGAGAATATGAAGAAGCTTCGGAAAAGCAAAAGGAAGGGGGAAATGTTAACCAATCAGGAAAGAAGCAAATTAAGCATAAAAGATAAACCTAGTTGTGGTTTGTACACTCGTCATTTGTGTACACATCCATTCTGTATTTATGACTCCTGGGTACTAGTCTAGTTTTTGAAGATCTAAGTGAGCAAAACAAATTCTAAAACATTGTCTTTACAGAGCCTACCCCAGAACACAGTAACAGAATCTGCAAAAGAGAAATAAGAAATTAGTGTAAATCCAGAATTTATGCTTTAGCAGTATTCTAGGTGCTGAGTTATGTTGATGGGTTTTTCATGGATAAATCCTACCTTCAGAGATCATGTACAAGGATGGGTGAATAGATGTAGATAAAAGCTTCTAAGTTTTTCTGTTACCATACTTAGGTGTTCAGTTTAACAAACAAACAAACCATACAGATATTCTGCAAGCAATGTCTTAGTCAAAGGACAATGACTTGGCACACAAAAGAGCTATAACACTTCGATACTCACATCAATTCCATGTTGAGGGGCTGGAGATGCAGCTCAGCAGTTGAGAGCACTTGCAGTTCTTGCCAAAGACCCAAGTTCAGTTCCCAGCACCCACACCAAGCAGTGCACAGCCACTTGTAACTCCTGTTTCAGGTGACCTGATGCTCTCTCCTCACCTCCTCAGACACCTGCTCTCACAGACACATACTCACAGATTCACACATACACATCTTACTAAAAATAAGACAAATCTTTAAAACAATAAAGTTTATGTTCTAAAATTGCAGGCATGGTCTCGGAACTAGACACAAAAAGTCACTTACTAGCACAATTTCATAAACTATCTATCACGACACTCAAGAAGTTCGATCTATGCAACTGGGGATGATGGAGGTCATATTTCACTAGTGTAGGGTCCTTTCCACCTCTGTCCACGGCCACTCACTAATTTTAGCATGCTAAAAAGAAATCGCTTTGAAAGTCACTATAATTGGACAACATTACTTTTTAAGCAGGATTAGATAAAACTTTATTTGACACGAGCAAACTACCTGAAAGACATGCCTTAAAAGTCTTCATTACAAAGCCGAATTATGTTGCTTAGAGTCTTCTTAGTATTTTTAAGTTCTTTTCCTTTTACACAACCATCACAAAAGCCTGTGGCTGTAAAGCATTTCTTCAGAGTACACTGTTTTCATAGAACCAATTTTCTTATTAAGAAATGAAAAGATTGCTGTCCACTGTACTGTCCGTGGAGCCAAGGCAGAAGAAATTCTGGAGAAAGGCCTGAAGGTGCGGGAGTATGAGTTACGGAAAAGTAACTTCTCAGAGACTGGGAATTTCAGCTTTGGGATTCAAGAGCACATTGACCTGGGCATCAAATATGGCCCAAGCATTGGGATCTACGGCCTGGACTTCTGTGTGGTGCTAGGCAGGCCAGGTTTCAGCATCGCAGATAAGAAGTGCAAGACAGGCTACATTGGGGCCAAAAACGGAATCAGCAAAGAGGAAGCCGTGCGCTGATTCCAGCAGAAGTATGATGGGATCATCCTTCCTGGCAAATCAATTTTATCCAAAAGGCCAATAAAATTTTTCTCAGGAAAAAAAAGATATGAAATTCTCTAAAATCCAGAAGCCTATGGGAATGGACAGCACAGACGCAGAGCAGATGTGACTGGCTGGACAGCTGATCTGATTTCACAACTCAGGAAATACTACAAACCCGCCGTGTGCTCTGAGAAATAGGAATGGCAGCAAGGCAGCAGGAAAACACCTCCCAGCCACACACTACAGTCTATAAAACTGGAGGACAAATTACCAACTTCAGCACAAGCATCACTAGAAGCTTCATTTGCTCTGCTGGTTAGCTCAAAGGGGAGATGAGGAAGAAGGATTTCACTGGGTAATAAATGGATGTGGTACTTGTCTCCTGGGAGGCTAATTTAATGCGCTGAAAATAAAACTTTAAAATATTTAAGATGAACAAATATCATTGGGAAATCTTTTCTTTTCTTCTCTTTTCTTTTTCTTCTTTTCTTCTTTTGCTTTTGAGACAGGGTTTCTCTATAGCTTTGTAGCCTATTTTGGAACTCACTCTGCAGACAAGGCTGGCCTTGAACTCACAGAGATCTGCCTATCTCTGTCTCCCGAGTACTGGGATTAAAGGCCTGTGCCACCACCTCCTGGCTATATAAAATTTTTTCTAAGTAGAAAAATTGTTATCCATATAAAGGCCCACATCAAAAAAGCAAGATATCTCATTTTAAAAAATCTAAATATGCATTTACTACATATTTTTCTGTATAAATACAAAACCATCATTTCTCTTTTATATTTCTTTATTTTTCATTGTTTTAATTATTTTTTTAATCTTTTCAACTAGGTGATAATGGCAAACACCTTTAATTACAGCACTTAGGAGGCAAAGGCAGGTGGGTCTCTGAGTTCAAGGTCAGCCTGGTCTACAGAGTGAGCTCTAGGACAGTCAGGGCTACACAGAGAACTCCTGTCTTGAAAAACAAAAACAAAATTAATTTTTAAGAATTTAATACATGAACATTGTAGTTACATCATACTCCTTAAAACATACCTGAATTGTGGCTTTATGCCTATCAAATTTTCTAATATAAAAATCAAAATAAAGCAGAACATCTTTTAAAGAATTGTTTTCTTCTGTGTGAGTCCCAGCATGATTATTTGTGCACTACACATGCAGGTGCCTGGCCAGAGGAGGGCATCAGATTCCCGGGAACTGGGAACCAGTTAGAGGAGGTGGTGAACCACCTGATTTGAGTGCAATGACCCAGGGTCCCCACAGGAGCAGCAAGTGTTCTTTATTTTTATTTATTTATTAAAAGATAAAAACTATCTTTTCTCATTTTACATACCAATCCCAGTTCCCACTCCCTCCCCTCCTCCCGCTCCTTTCACCTCCCCACTCAATTCACTCCTCAGAGAGGGTAAGGCTTCCCATGGAGAGTCAGCAAAGTCTAACACATTGCTCTGAGACAGGACCAAGACCATCCCCACTATATCTAGCCTGAGCAAGGTATCCCTCCAAAGTGAATGGGTTCCAGATACTCAAGTCAAGCCCAGTGTCACTTCCTTTGGGTCCAGATGTACAACTGTCAGTTATTTCTCCAGCACCATGTCTGCCTGCATGCTGCCATGCTTTCTGCCGTGATGACAATGGACTAGACCTCAGAACTGTCAGTCAGTCCAAACAAATGTTCTCCTTTACAAGAGTTGCTGTGGGTCTCTCCGTCAGCAGCACAGACCACAGACATCCTCGTGGTCCTCCATGGTAACACAGTCAGTTTTCTTTAAGAGGTTGGTCACCAGGAGCTTGGCCATGGTCCAGTGAGTAGATGGGCAACACAAATTGGACTTTTTAAAATCAACTCCTTTTTCTTTTGGGACTGGGAGAGTCATAAGGTTTGTAGGTAGCAGACCTGGAAGGACTTGAGGTGAGTGTGATTGGGGTCCGTGATGTAAAATTCCAAAATAATCAATAAAAAATATCATGAAAAAAAGAGTTGCTATGATCATAGTCTTTTCACAGCAATAGAAACCCTAAGTAAGACATAGGCAGGAGATTTGGAGAACTACTTCACCAAAGAACAAATAAGAGTAATTAGTTGGCACAGAAGGCACCCATTACCATGCATCATTAGAGAAACGCTAAAATCATAATATACCGCTTCATACGCACTGGGACATCCAGAATTAAAAAGCACACAGCTAAAGTGTTTCCAGCCACAGATTTCTGCAGATGTTTGTATTTTTGGGTTTCAGTTAGTTTCTGAGATGTATAGGTTTATATTTTCACAAAATTTAGAAAATTACAATAATTGCATTGTTTTGTAGCATATAACAATAATTTTAAAAGAAAGCTGAGAACAACACTTTTCTCATGGTTCAGTGGAAATTACTTTTGGATTTGCGCCAGACATATTAGAAGAAAATGAAGAAAAATTGTCCTTTGAGATTCAAAATATGCTAGGTTCTTATGTCTTTAAAATAATCAAGGGTTTTTGCAATATTGGCTTGGTTGATTTCCATTCTTCCTTTACCTAAGTACTTATCATTTTCTTCTTGCCCCATCACACCCACCTTCACACACCATGCAGTTATATCCCACCCTTCTCTACTTCAGAGTTTCTTCCCTCACAGAGAGATAGGTGGGATACGCTTCACAGTATATGTAGGCAAACGAGGTAAATGTGGGAAACCTTACTTGTCTGAGCCAAACCTCTTAGAAATGCACAAAGGACACACACACACGCATTCACACACATACACACATGCATGCACACACACACACATTAGAAATGCACAAAAGACAGACACACACACACATGCACGCACGCACACATGCTCCTACTCACTACATCTGTGCACAGAATGCTTTATAAGTTAAACTCATTTAACCCTAGACCTTCTGACTTCAGATCGCCTCACTCTATTCCATACAGTAACTGACAGGCTACACCTTACCCTTACCGCACCCATTTCCATACAAAATTATTAACTGTTTATCAAGGTGGGAGCTGCATTTGCGGAGTTCTTCACCACACAAGGATTTTCAGTCTTCACAGAGTGATTGACAGGATTGGGACAGTGACCCTAGCACAGCCTGGAAGGGAAGGAGCCGGCATACGATAGTGTTGGACTAGGAGTCACTGGTCAGAGCGCAATGCCCATCTCCCTCTATTTTGTGGGAAATACTTACATTGTTTTGGTTGCCTTGTTTCCTGCCTTTTTTCTGAATCTAATACCCCGCTATTCTACAGGCTCTCTAAGAAACTTCAACTCCTTTTGAAATATCCCTTTCATTCTTAACTTACATACTACTCATTCCGGATTGGCAGACAAGGTATCTGACAAGTCAAAAAATCATCTGTCTAGTATTTTGTCACATTAGAAATGATCTTGATTAAATCAATTCCCCAAAGCTTGAATGTTAAAATCATTTGCACTAATAAGTGAGGAGGTCCTTAATATGCTTGAACAACTATGGCCTCTTTGAAATTTGAACCTGGATCCCAGATTGCTACTATTTATGGAAGCTGGAGTTCAAGTCATTTAAGCTAATGTTTTTACCTAGTAATTTATATTCAAGAAATTAAGAGATTAATTTTTAATTTAGAAAAAGTAAAATCTAATAAAATGTTGCTCTCTACTCAACTAACTTCTGTATGAAATTTTAATGAACTATTTTGCATAAAATTTTACAAAATAATTTTAATTACTTCAATTGTGAATACTACCTACTTCAGATAATTTAATTAAAATATTCATATTCGCATATATTTTATAACGTCTTGCCTCTCCTTCAATCTCATGGTTTTAGGTCTTTAAATGTTAGTTGTAATAATGCTAGTTCTTCCAAATTTAAAATTTCTATCTTTGCTATCTCTCAGGAACACAAAATTTCTATATCCAACTGTTTACTTAATTATCCTAAGTTTCAGCCTCATCCTTCCCCATCCTAATAAGTGTCTTTCCTGAAATTCTCTGCCTCTAAAATTGCATACTCTAGCTACATGGAGGGGAAAAGAAAAATAAGTTATGCTTGACTCCACTGTTTTTTCTTATGAAACCCAATCTATTAGCAACTTTCAATTGATGTGGGATTTCCCTCTGTATGCTGTGATTACCATTAATGAATTAAAAAAAAACTGCTTTGGGCCTATCGATAGGGCAGAACTTAGGTAGGTGGGGAAAACTAAATGGAATGCTGGGAGGAAGAAGGCAGAGTGAGAGAGGCTTGCCATGGTCATGATATCTCTTCACAGCAATAGAACAGTAACCAGGACAGGTATTTGTGCCTTGATGGTTTTCTGTTTGGATCGTTTGATTTTGGTTTTGGTTTTGAAGGAGGGAAACATGAAGCTGGGTGGGTAGGAAGATAGAGAGGATCTGAGCAGAACTGGGGGAGGGCAAAACATGATCAAAATATATTGTGTGAAAAAAAATAACTAAAAATAAAGCTTGGTTAAAGCAAAAGAGAACAAGTCACTTATCTAACTATGAATTAACATAATTGTTAATGCTGTGACATGCATTAGTCCCGGCACTGCAAATATGTGTATACATGTAAGAAATCAATCAGCTTGTATGGTAGCTCAGTGTGGATCCAGGCTAGGACACTGATGTCAGGGGAAAAGTGAATGAGGTAAAAAGAAAAAGGGTTGTATGTATGAATCTAACCTGATGTCAAATTATACAGATTTGAGATGAATCTGGAAATTCATCTGTGAAATCACTGACATGGAATTACGTCTCCTTAGCTTTGATCAGTACTAAGCTACTTGTGCCTTGAGTGGAGGACGAAGCCCAAGCCTGATTTAGAGCAACTTAAGGTAGCAGAGGATGGAGAGGCAGAGGCAAGGAATGGAAACAGTGTTCACACACTTCCCTATGAGGAGTGCTACAGATTGACCCTGGGGCCCACAGGTGTGCCTGCTCCACCTGTCTAAGGTGTCTGCTCCACCTGTCTAAGGTGCCTGCTTCACCCTGTCTAAGGTGCCTGCTCCACTTGTCTAAGGTGCCTGCTCCACCCTGTCTAAAGATGCCTGCTCCACCCCGTCTAAGGTCAGAGAGTTTGAGCTTAATCCTGCCCTCTCAAAATTGTTGACAACAGACGTGATTGTAAACAAGAGATCCTGACCTAGGGTGTGGTCAATTAGTATTTTGAATATAGAGGTAGATCTGTCCCACCTTGACCAAAAGTCACAGAATTCAGCTCTATTTGTTCATTCAAGGAGATTGGCAGGGTTCTAGGGAGTGGCTGCCTGGAGGATACTTAGTCTATTCCTTATATCAGGTTAATGAAGTCTGCTGCCTCCCCACTCCCTTTTGGAGTAGAGTATATAAGCATGTGGAAAATAAATGCAGGTGATTTCAGTATCCATTGACTTTCCCTCTCGATGCTGTTCTGTGTTTCCATCTTTTATTTCTCTCCTGTTTCTGTTCTTTTTGCTTAGTAATTCTAACACTCACACTCCTACCCTGGAATGTGCAAACACCTTCGAGGCTGGACCTCGACAGATGGTGCCCAACGTGGGGCTTACAACAGTCTGAGAAAGGAAGCATAGCCTCAAAACATTCATGTATTAAAGGCCTGGCCCCCAACTAGTGAGCGCAGCCTTGGAAGGACACTAACTTCATCACGGATTACTGCTGTACTGTAAGCTCACATAGGATGGTCAGCTAGGAGGTGGGATCTGCTTGTAGGAAGTAGCCCCTTAGGGGATGTATTTTATCCTGGCCCCTTCCTATCACTCTCTGCCTTGCTTGGAGGTGAGCCACCTAGCTTAATCACATTGTTTCCCACTGTAATGCTCTGTCCCACTGTGCCCAGGCCCAGAAGCCAATGGAGCCCAGGGACGAGAAAAGCTGTGAATCTCTAAAGATCATGAGTTAAATTGACCCCTTCCTCTGTTAAGTGGTTTTCTTGAGTACTCTACCACGATGACAAAAAGTTACCAAAACAAAGGTGTCCACAGAAATGGGAGAGGGTCCACACTGAGGAATTGTGAGTTTAAGTGTAATCCATTCATGGAAAAATCATGGCTAGAAGGAAGTGTGGAAGAATAGAGCCCCAAACAATCTCCCCTTCCTCTCAGAGTTCTCGCGGACTTTCACTGGTCAGACTCCAATAGAAGCACAGAAGGGAAGCCGTGGTGAAGATGACGGCCAATGATGGGAGTGGGTATTAAAGATGATGGGGGTCACAGACCATTATTAAGCATGGTCTTTGTGAGTTCCCATGCTGCTGTGCTAAAGTACTTTGGTGAAAGCAACTCAGGGGACAAGAGTATTTTCGCTAGTTCACGGGCACAGTCTGTGTGGTGGAGAAGCCAAGGCAGCCAGGCACACGGTGTCTGAAGTGAGGAAGAAGAGGGCAATGGACCCTTGTGCATTTTCTCCCTTGGGTACAGGCTAGGGTCAGAGCCCAGGAAATGATCCCGCCCACAGTGGGTAGATCTTCCCACTTCAGTTAGCCTAATAAAGATAATTACCCACAGGCATCCCCCTAAGTCCTCCTCAGAGGTGACTGTAGATGCACATAAGAGGGGGAGGGGTAGTAGAATAAGTAGAAAAAAGCAGGAAGGTCTGGTGATTTTTATTGTATCAATAAAATAGAAAATTCATCAGCTGAAGTTAAAGAAGTCAAGGTATGTTCTTTGGGCAGAACAGAGGTATGAAAATATTGTGAGGATAAGGAAGTGAACTATCCAAGGAAATACTTTCTCTGGTCATAAACTTAATAGTGAAACCAGTCAGCGGTCATATATATTTCTTCTGACACCTTTGGCTGCCTGCGTACAGCAATAGAAGAAAGCAAACATAAGCTTAGGCAGTAGCTGATTTTTGACAACAGACAGTACAACAAAAAATTGGAAGTTGGGTGTGCAAGTGAATAAAGACAGTGATGAGGCATTGTTTAAGCTGGGAGGGAGGACAGTGAAGACTGAAGGAGCCAAGAGACTGGGAGAGTGTGCAGAGCCAACCGAATCCATGAAATCCAAGAACGATTAGCCCAGTGTTTAAGAAACAAACTGGGAACACGGGAGGAGGCAAGTGGACTAAAAGAGGGGGATGTTTCAAACTGATATTGTAGGAAAGAATTATATAATAAAATGCAAAATAAAACATAAAATCTGATCACTGAGATACAATAGAGAAATTATTGTTGGAAAGAAAATCAAGGAACTGATCCAAGAAATGACGTCAAAATAATGACAGTCATTCAAAATGAATGCACAAAATTATAATGTAGAATATTAACATCCACTTTCCCATGACCTTCACTAGCTATGCAGTCACTGATCCTCTCCATAAACACTCATGTTTACGTAGAATGTCATGGTAAGTCATTTTAGATATTTGAGATATCTCTTCCTCCCTTTTCTGCCCTTCAAAACCTCCCATCTACCCCTTCCCACTCTCCTTCGAATTCTCAACCTAACATTTCCCACTAATTGTTATTGTGTGGATATATACATGTAATGTATATATTCCTAAATATAATACCTTCATCTCTTTCATGTTACAAACAGAAATACACAAACTGGGGCAATGAAAGTCTTCTGTCTGCAACAGGTTATTACAGAAGAAAAACATTTTCTCCAAATAGCTATACATTTAGGGAAAGATATATTATTTTAAAAATTAGATTTGTACAAGGAAATATATATGAAGGAAGTAAACACATACAGATAATTTACTAAATAGAGATATGCACCCAAAGTAAACAGATTTTATTGATGATATTATATTACTTAATGAACTCTAAGACCCACCTTTATATTTATAACTATCATCTGGTTTTGACCCGTTAGAGAACTCTATAAATACTTCCTTTAAAAATTTGTGCAACAATTATTTCCAAAGCAGAAGGCTTATTTCTGAAAAAAAAAACAGAGTTCATTTAAATATTAAAAAAAACTCAAAGCTTCTCTGAAAATGATATTAACATCGGGTGGAGTATGTATCTCTAGGGGTTTAGTTAGAATGCGTCTCCATGAGACTGGAAGTTCTTTAAGTTTGTAGGGATTCATGATTCAGCTAGTTTTAGGAACTAGAATACTGTCTCCATTAATGAAGCATGAGTCGCCTTTGGTGATTGGTGGTTCTAGTCACATGCGTTGGTTTGATTTGGAACTAGAGTTCTGCAAAGAGAATCTAGTCTTAGGTTTTTCACAGGGCTTGCTATTTTAACAGTATACAGGGAAGTGGCGTAAGTGAAAACCTTGAGGAATCCAGGAAATACCTTTTATAAATTGCTACCACAATCTCTAGGTCACTGCGATGTGTAGAATTCCCTAAGATGTCTAACACATTTCCTGGCTCCTGACGAGAGAACTATGAAGGAGGACTGTTTCTTTGGGCTACTCTTAAGCTCAGCTCACGCTAACAAATGAACACAGAGCAATGTTAACTCTGCATCACTTGTGGCTTTCACTGGAAGCCAGAGCTAACACGATAAGTGGAAGCCTTTTCTAGGAGATACTTGTGGGATGCTTCTTCTTCTATTGCTCCTTCTTATAGCTAATTCCTTTCAACACTCAGTGCGAGAGGTGAAAAGAGTGGGAAGAAATGGGAACCAGCACTGTGGTCTCCATGCTGAGCGGTATCACAAATGTAACTTATATCATATATGGAGCAAGAAAATTTCAGGGTTTTATTGTTTGTGTCTTAGTCATGCACTGCACAAGTTCTCAACATCTTATCAATTGAAAGAGTAGTTGCTGATCCAATTTAGAGTAGAGGTTTATCAAATCATTTAGATAGTTCTTCCCAGCTAAAATATACAATTTATATAAGTTGTATGTTTTAAACAAAAGATGACAGCATTCTCCTACGTCTTTCAGAGTCCCCTGAGAGAGGTGACCAGGTGATCCAGTTCTGGTGGATCTAACATCTTAAACAAATGTGTTGACAAAGTCACATGATGTAGGTAGTGAATACTCTGCTTTTCTAGTAATGAGAGAACAATATTGTGGGTGTTCTTTTCTCAGCCCTTTCTTGTCTCAAATGTGGGATCTGGAATAGCAAAAGAGCCGTGTTCAACCACACAAAATAATGGCAAAAACACAAGAATAATTGCAGAAATGTTGACAAAAAGTTCTTGTAGCTTTGATTTCTTATGTAATAAAAATAATGCTCTATTTACTTAAGTTTCTGACTCCAAACATTTTTTATATTTATTTCTATTCTTTTTAATCATGTGTATGGGGAGAAAATGTATGTGCATGTGAGCACAGGGAGACAAGCGGTGTCAGATTCCCCAAGAGTGAAAAATTACAGGCAGTTGTGAACTACATGAATGGGTACTGAGAATAAAACTCAGGTACTCTGGAAGAGCAAGAAGTACTCTTAACTTCTGAAACATCTCACCAGCCCCGCTTCTGAACATGTTTAATACGGTATAATATGAACTCAATGAGCTGGAAAACAAACTCTTCATGGTTTTGTGTTTCCTTCAAACAGTTCTTACTAGAATAGTCATTGCTTCAAGGCATGTATCACCTTTAATAGGACCATGAGCTCCCTGGAAACAAGGTCCATATCCTTGTCAACAAATCCCTAGAGCCTTAGGGAGCCTTAGGGAGCAGGAGTTGAGACACATTTGTTCAAACAAAAGGAGTTTAATGTGTTCTACCAAGCCACACACCAACTGAAATAGAAGCAGCCCAGCCCCTGCCTTCAAGAAACTCACACTTCAGTGACCAATCATACCACACAGGTAGAGCTACACCGAAACTCTGAGCACATTCTACAGCAACGTGAGGAGGGAAGACAGGTGACACCTGCTTCAAAGTAAAGAAAAGACTAGAGAAGTGTTTAACCGCGTGGCAAACTCTCCTTTCCTTAGGACGACTGTATATACTAAGATATTGTCTATATTACACTGCTTTGTTATGTAACTCAAAAGAATATATCTCTGTTGACAGTCTGATGGAGGAGGGTCATAAGCCTATGGGTTACTTTCATTGGTTAATAAAGAGACTGCCCTGGCCTTTTTGATAGGCCAGCCTTTAGGTGGGTGGAGTAGACAGAACAGAACTGTGGGAGAAAGAAAGCAGAGGCAGGCAGACACTATAGCTCTCCTCTCCAAGATGGACGCAGGTAAAGATCCTTCCTGGTAAGCCACCACCTCGTGGTGCTACACAGATTAATAGAAATGGGTTAATCAAGATGTGAGAGTTAGACAATAAGGGGCTGGAAATAATGGGCCAAGCAGTGTTTAAAAGAATACAGTTTCCGTGTAATTATTTCAGGGAAAGCTAGCCGGGAGCCAGGTGGCGGGACACAGCCTGCCATTCCTTCTACAACAGTCTTTAGCAACTGTTGCCATGCCAATTTAGGTCATCTTAAAGGACTTATTTTTAAAAATAATCTTTAAAAACTGTCCATCTATTATATACATGAAGTCCCTAAAAATACTCAGCAACCAAATGTTTCATTGGTATAATATTCGTAAAATCAGCATGCTGGCTACAGGAAAATGTAAATCGGCAAAACTTGTAGTGTTCTTTCTGGCAGCTGCCACAAACTGATGGCAGCTCCAAATTTTCTTCCGCTACAGACCAAGAAGAAATCACCAGATTCTGTCATGCTTCCAAAAAGACAGCAGGTCAGATTGTCTCTCTTTGTAGAGAAGTCTCATGTGCCATCAAAGTCAATTACCTTTTCCTATTTCAGCTATAGCACAAACCCAAACATTCTTCATTTAGCAGCAACCATGTTATCCGCAGCTCAAGCACATAACTTTAGTTAAATGGTGCCATCTGGTGACATAAATCTTGCAGTAATGCAGAAAGTCCTGAGCCAAGAATGGAACTGAAACCTCTTGATGGTATTTGACCCAAAGTGTCAAACAGGAAATGCTTCGTCTTTCCAAGCATGAGACTCTCAATAAATCTCACCCAGACTGTGACTGTTTAATAAAGGGAATTAAAACAATTGTCTGAGTCGTGTTTTATGGTTCACATTCTTGATGTACTAATCTAAAGACTTACGTCCAGTGAGACTCCCTACCCAACTTAGAAAGGACATTTTAAAGGTGTAAAATATATATACATCTTCCAGTCAGACCCACTTTCCCAAGAACCTCCAGTTCCTATAGTATTTGTATGATTTTCAGCATTTCAAAGACCACTTCCCAGGAAACTCACTCGCAGAGCCTCCACTCCTCCTCTATATTACTTACTAGAATTGTAAATATAAACTGTCTATACAGTTTTATCTAATTCGCATCTCCAAAGTACGTGTAATAGCACCTGCCACAGTTTGCCAATAATGTCTTGTAAATGAATGAGCGAAGAGATGAGAAAAATACCTTTCTCTAGCCTCTCTTCTAGCTCAAGGCCTTCCAAAGACAATACTCTGAATTATATAAAAGCATCCTTCTGCAGCATCACTGTACAGCTAGCCCAGGCTTCTCTGAACTCATACAGCACTTTGGTCCAGCCCCTGGAGTCTAATTACCAAATACATACTGACTTGACATTTGTGCATATGATTAATGTTACTTTGACTTTAAAGGACAATTCCTCTTTAAGGCCCTAGATTTGGACTTCCTAGAATCCATCTCCACATGTCTATGTAACCAAATGAAACTTTGTAGATACGTTGTGAAATATTACTACTCAAATCAGAACGACTGGGATATTCCTGATCAATTTATTTAGATGAGTTGTAAAGAGCCGCGATAGACTTTAGTAACCAAGAATTTGATATTCACTATGTCAACCAATAAATATGTATTGGAGAGGCAGGTGAGATGACTTAGCCCTTGCCATGGAGCCTTGCAATTTGAATTGAACCATGTAGGTCTAACCCACAGTTGTTCTCTCTTTTCCACATGTTTGCCAGTGCATATGCACACTCACATGTCTGCATGCACACACACACACACACACACACACACACACACACACACACACACACACCCCACTAAATGTAATGAAAAATGTAAGGCTTATTTAAAGGTTCCTAATACTTAATGTATTTGCTTCCCTGGGGCGTATGCAAGGATTACCTAGTGAGTGTGACAATTGCACACAGTCTAACGACAGCATCTCCATGTAACTTTGCTGTTCTCTATTCACAGCAACACAGGTAGGAACTAGAATTAAATATTCAAAGGGGGCACTTAAATATTTCAGATACAAGCTTATTTTAAAGGGAAATTGGAGTCCATGGTATTTGTAAGTGTATGGGTCCTCAAAGAACTTTAGACACTTTAAAGATCTTTCATCTCCTTAAAGACTAAATTGGATCTTTACAAGATGTAAGAATGAAGAAGTAGCATTCGTTCATGAGTAATATTCAAACACCATGTGAGTTTCCCCGAATGGCTAGAACACATGCCTCAGAATCACCCCCAAAGAGTTATTTAGACACAATTTGCCAAGCCCCAGTTCCAGAGTCTGATTCGGCAGTAGCTTTCTGAGGTGGGACACAAACTACACAAGTTGATGGGTGATTGGTGCTGCTGATACAAAAGCCGTAGTGTGAGAACCTGTTTTGAAAGACAAGAGCCAGGCTATTCCAAATTCACATAATTGTACAATCCTTCACATCCGTTATAATCTAGAAAAATTTATTGATTTCCTTATGATCAGGTGACAAAAATATATACAATTATTAATAGTTATAGCCATGTTGTGCTTTAAATGGGCCTTTTTTAAAATAATCTTACATTAGAATTGGTATAATGGGGTTCCCAGGCAATAGTACATGCTGCACAAGCATAAGAACCTGAGTTCAAATCCCAAGCACCCACATAAAATTCCAGGCATGGCTGTGTGGACGCGTAACTCCAACATTTTAAAGGCAGTGACAGGAGGATTACTGGGTTGGCCGCTGCCAGCATAGTTCCAAATTCAGTGAGAGACCTCACTTCAAGGGAATAATCAGAGTTCCACAGCAGAACATTCAAAATCTTCCTCTGGCATCCCCATGTGCACACACATGAACACACACACACACACACACACACACACACACAAATAACAAAAATTAATTAAAATAATTGGTATAATAGGAAATTGGAGATTTTTTTAAACTCAAAAATGTGGCAAAACTCATATATTTTGATTTCTGCTCATAACACCATTATAATTTAATAATTAAATAATTGTTTATAGAATGTCTCTGTTCCCAACTGCATTTTTTTCATTTGCCCATGAAAGTAAACATGGTCCCATACAGTTCACTGCTACATCATTTTGCTAAGAACAATGTCTAACACATAACAAGTATTTTTAAATAATTTTATGATTATGAATAAAAATTATTAAACATTTATTAATATTAATGGTTCACATAGTACAAACTTACATTAAAACTCTGGAAACTGTAAAACTGTGAGCATCTGTTGGACAATGATTTTCTGATCAGACCACAAGATGTCACCCTAAGCCTAACTGTAGTTTCTAGCATAGTCGTGATAAACTGACTTCCAATTTTCTAGAAGTCAATCTCTTTATTATATTGAAACCATATCATTGGAGAGTTCGTCAGCAAGTATATTTACAATTTAAACACACGTGAAGTCTTTTCAAGATTAAGTTTCATAAATTCCTCTTTGTAGATGTTGAACCATAGGAACCAGAATACACAAGCAATGAAAGTGTCCTCTAAGCACATTGTGCTTGGGAGTGCCAGGTATAGGCTACTGTGCTTCTCCCAAGCACTGCATGTAACTAAGCAGATAAACAAAGGATGGAGTGGAGGTGTTTAGTGGAAAATAATTGCTTATCATTTGCTACTTATTTTTCTATCAAAATACTAAGAAGAATATTTTCTCCCAAAATATTAAGAAAAATAAAAGAACATCTGAGTTATGTATATAAATGTAGAAGATGTGTGTATCATATATAAATATGTCATGTTCTTTTTATTAGTGAATGATCATTGCTAACATTCGAAGCACTTTATTCCACTGTGAGATACTGATAAATGAGAAATCAAAGTAAATAACAAAGAACTAGAGAAGTAAAAAAGGCCATCAACAGTTCACCATGCTCTAGGCTTATTCTGCTATTTACCACCAAGAAAAGCCCGTCTTACCATTGGATTTTATATTATTTAACTTTAGTTATTCAAAAGAAAACATTCTAAAATGTGTATTACCTTCACCATCAGATAAAATCATGGTTTAAAAATTAGAAATGCATTATTACCGCTTTGTGGGGGCTGTAGAGCAAATGATGCGGGACTACAAAAGTAATTATTTCTAGAATGACGTTTTTCGTGTGCTCTGAAAGGGTTTGGTTCCCTGGTCACATGTAACTATAGCAGCTGCGTCCTCAGGAATAGTGTTTCATTCCAATAACTGTTTGTGTGGCTTCGGCATTATGAGTCTGTTTGTGAAGGTAGCTAGGATTCACTCTAGGAATTATGTCAATGAACTGGCTCTATAAATATCAGACCAATTGGTAAAGCCACAATCTTACATTGTTTCTAACAAAAAGGGGTGCAGCGTAGGAGGGGAAATCAAGCTATGGACAGTAAACCAATATCTTACTTATCAATAGCTGCCTATCTATGCTTTTATAAAGATCCGAATCTTCTTTAGGATACATTATAGAAAATGCACAGTGAAACAGTTTGCAATAATAAGTTAAGGATCAACACTTGCACATAAAATTCAACAGAAAATTGTGTCTGCTGTATAATGCTTCTACATATTTGGGGTTAACCCCAACTGACACGAAAGGGCCAGCCAGTAGCACGGGTCGGCGATTATTACATAAGAGCATTTTATTAGAGAAAGTCAAGCCACAGTATCGGCTCTCAGCCAAGATAGTTACTGCTCCCTTAAAATAATGGGAAAATGCAGCTGTTAGTCACTCATCTAGGTAATGTGCTATCAAATGATGGCATGTTCCAAACACGCAGGCTTATCGACACCACCTGACAGTATTATTCCTAAACCAGGTCCCAAAAGCTCCAGCTCCCAGAGACAGCCAGTCTCAACTAAACATCCATCTGAATGGATTTAGATGCACTGCCATTTGTTTAATGGCCTTTATGAATCATCAACTAAATGATTCTATTAATACTTAATTCAGAAACCAGAGGTTTAAAATGTTCTGTAAATACTATTCTCTAATGGCTATGTTTATGTAAATTCTGTGAGGCTCTGTTTAGAGCTGCTTCTGTTCAATACGAGCTGAGATGATTACATTCGCTTGTGCATTAATCCCTGCCAGCCACAATAGATGAAAGGAATTATTTTTCCCACAGGTAAGATAATTTTATGAGGCTTTTTAACTTCTATTTATATTCAATAAATTGATTTTCAACTCTTTAAAACTTAATATTTTAAATTATACTGAAACTATAAACTTAGGGGTTTTGTCATTCAGTATATTCATAGTTAAGCATAAATAACACATTAATAAAACAGAAAATATTTTAACACTAAGCTTCATAGATTCTTGTAGTTAGATTTTCTTTCAATACATGCTAGCATTTAAATGTGATAAAAAGTATACTTAACACACGTATTTCTTTTTTAAATGTATAATGTTGTTGCTTAGCACATACAAGTGCTGAGCTCAGTTCCTGAAGCAAAAAAATAAAAATAAAAATAAAGAAGAAAATAAACTCTGCTGTCTAATGAAGTTGTTTTAATGCTCAGTTTGCTTTTCCTTGAAAGAAATATTGATGATTGATTGATTCATTCATTTTCCTTGTTACCTTTTTCCTAAAAAATGGTCAACTTAAAGATATGTGAATAAATGTAAAAGATATATAAAGCCAAAAAATAAAAAAGATATATAAAGCCATCTATCAATAAACCACAGCCTTGACTTTCTTCATAATTGTTAGAGAGAAGGTTAAGATTATCCAATTACGTTCATGACAGATTGAAAAGCACTGAGTTTTTATCAGTAAACCTTTCAACTCTGGATCTAAATTTTCCTAGAAGAAGCAAAGGAGATGAAGGGTTTCCCTTTCACTTTGCTCTGAGAAGGGCCAGCAGACTCACTGTGAGCACGGTGTGAGCAGGGAGCCGCACATTTGTTCTCAACCATGGTGCCCGTACCCAACTCTGCAGCAAACTCAGGTTCTTACCTGGGTTCATTTTTCTTCCCACATAAAATAGTCCTTCAATATTGATATTTTTTAATAATCTATCCCTCATTTATGTTTTACAACAATTGTTTTTTTAAGTAAGAATAAAGGGAGGAGAATCTGCCCTTTGAGTAACAAGGAAAATTATCACAGATTGTGCGTGTGTGTGCGTGTGCGTGTGCGCGTGCGCGTGCGCGTGCGTGTGTGTGTGTGTGTGTGTGTGTGTGTGTGTGTGTGTGTGAAACTTAGCTATCTAGGACATTATTCAAGCTATTTAGCCTGATTCTGGCGATTGAGACTGTAAGTAATTTTTGTAATACATACCCAGCAAGGCTTGAAATAAGCTGCTCTTAAAAACACTCATCACCCTTTGGACAGCATTTTTCAACAGCTGCTCCTCAGGTTTTCTCAATTTTTTGCAGTAGTCTTCCAGTAACGACAAAGCTCGGTCAGTATCTGAAAGACACAATTTTTAAAGTCTACCATGTGGTCCCAGAGAAGCCATTGATCAAAGCTGTCTATGCTATAGCTGTGCTCCTGATTTCGTGACAGAAATAATGCAGCAAGTGATCACCTACTCCAGGAACTGCCCAATGAAATGGATAAATACATGCCCACATCGGTTTCCTTATAGTCTTGTCTTCCCAAAGAATCTGCAACTGTGGCACAACACAAATGAAAACTCTGCTGCTGGCTTGACGTTCACATAGTAAATGCGACTCCATTTACAAAGAGAAAAGAACCATATTGAATTGATAACTGCCTAAAAATAACATCAAGCATCCTTTATGATCTGTGAATTTACAGCCTACCATTTCTGCCTTATTTTCCATCCATGTCTTTCGAATGCACACAGTGCCCAAATCATATTTACTTTCCCTGCCCACTTCCCTCTACACACACACACACACACACACACACACACACACAGACGATGTCACTACTCCCTATACTAAGATACCCCATCCACTACCACTGCCTCGCCCCAGAAGCAGTGTTCCACTGAAAGGGCTCACTGACAGCTCATTGAGGATGTGAAACCCACCTGGTCACTGTGTATGACATGGATAGCATGTTACTCAACCTCTTTGAAGTTCCCATTTCCTCACAGGTATTAGTGATAAATAAAACATTAGTCCTTGGACCAGTGTCTATTCCATAGAAATTAATTGATAAGCCAATTGAAAACCTGAATGGAAAATGAAATTTATGCCCTGGCAATGCTGAAGCATGCATGGGCAGCCTGCATATGGCGATTCTGTTGAACTTGTCCATACTGGTTTCATGGTCTAAGTTGATGAGGACAACTAACCAGGTCCCTTCCTCAACTGAAAACCTACCTTTCTTTAATTAAGACATCATTCAAATGTTCTCTCTCTCTCTCTCTCTCTCTCTCTCTCTCTCTCTCTCTCTCTCTCTCTCTCTCTTTCTCTAGTGAGCCATGCCTGATTGTTAAAATTAAACACTAGCTCCCATTTTAAAAAACAGTTGCTCACAAATCCTGTCATCATTCTGAGTACATGCAGTGTAATGTAAAGTAAACCATCATAACCAGCATCTTCACCTCTCAGAAAAGCTCTTTGGAAGTTCCCAGAGTGGCACAATTTGCATATAAGTGAAAGCTGTCCCTGACACCACAAGAGGTATACTTGGAATGTAACAATAATTAACATTGACTGGATGCTTTATCTCTGCACACAACGTCCCTTCTCCTGACCTCCTCAGTTTGTTCTCCACTATTTTTCTCAGCAGGCGTTACTTCTCAGTTCACCGTGAGCCAGAACACGCTACAAACTGAGCATATGTTGACTTAGTGAAACCTTTCTATATCCTGGCCATCTGTTACTATGGATGCAATACTTGCACTTCTATCAAAAGTAAAATCCTCTACTGTGGGTGATTTTTATACTCTCTTACCTACTCCAGAGTAATGGGGTTCCATCACCATTGTTTCTTATTATTTAATATCAGCGACCTTTCTTAAAGACAGGGTTCCAGCACCAGACAGAGACCTTATCAACCTTATCCCCGTGGACATGGCTCATGTTTTAGCCTGAACCACCACTAGCTAGAGTGTGAGTCTTGGTATACCCAGAAATTGTTGAGACGTGCAACTCAAGCATAATCTGACTTAGTTAGCAACAGTCTGGGTAGCCAAAGCATTTGATGAGCAGGCAGTTGCTGAGAGAATGGAGTAGCAGGCATAAGGCTTTGCCCTGGAACTCAGTTTGGGTGGGTAAAACCTAATGCTGAGCAGATCCTAAGAGTCCCCGTCATGAAGCACGCCTGTGAATAGAGCCCCTGAAATCGATCTATTTTTAAAGGAAATCTACTGAACCTCTATTTCTCTGTCACCACCTGGGATGGTTGTAGTGATGTTGGGCCACCAAGATACCAAGCGGAAGCTGATAACAGTGTGTGCCTTAGTTCTGCCCACTTCTAGATTGTTCTTGATGGACTGTGGGCTCGGGATATAATTTGGCTCAATGACAGTGGTGGCTACAGGTGTAACCTAGGACCCAGAGACTGACCCGTCTACAGTGATTCTGCCCAAAACCAAACAGAATCAGCAGTGCAAAGCTGCAGTAAGTACAAATGAGGAATCTTGTCCTACCCTGGCCCCAAGAGAGAGACTTGTGAGGACAGAGTATTCTTTAAAGACTGGTACAGTGACACAACCCTATAATCTCGGCCCTGAAGAAGCGAAAAGAGGAGGACAGAGGATGGAAAATATAAGCTAACCTGAGCTTCACCGCAAGATCCTGCCTCAATACACCAAGGGGTGAGGATATGGCTCAGTAGCAGAATGCTTGCCTAGCTCAAGGCTTGATTCTCCCTAGCATTGTAAATAGTAAGAATATGACAATGGTGTTTTAGACACAAACTTGGGGCCGCCTGCCCTCTAGACTGAAATGGCGACATTGCCAATGGTAACGTCCCAGCAAATTTCAAATTGGACATCATCCAGTGCTGCAACAGTCTCGGAGAGTCCAAGAAAATAAGCAGCCCCTACTTAGAATGCCTGGAGATTCACAGTAGGAGGACTTAGAACAAACAGCTTTTCCTCTTATGCCAAGATGATATCTATGCCAATGAGCATCAGCAACCCTCAGGAGACCATCACCCAACAAAACATTCAAAATAAGGTGCCAGAAACTGACCAGGCAATATAAACATAAATCAAACACAAACTACTGAGACAAAAAATACACTAAAGAAATTTTTTTTTGAAATGTGAAAGAAGACATCAACAGAAGCCTAAAAGGGACAGAAGAAATAACCAGGGCAAAAATAAGATCAGTGGCAAAAAGTGTCTGCCGCCAAGCCTAACAACCTGAGTTCAATCCCCAGGACCTACATGACGGAAGGAGAGACTCCTACAAGTTGTCCTCTGGGCACCGCGAATGTGCATGGGCATATACACATAGAAAGGAAGAAAGAAGGGAGGAAGAGGAGGGGAGGGAGGGAGGGTGAAAAAAGGAAGGGTGGGAGGAAGGAAGGAGGAAAGAAGGGGAGATATTTTAAATTTCATAAAAACAGTGAGTCTGAAGACAGACTGTTTGAAAACGCACAAATGGAGGATGAAAATGGACTGGAGAGTGAAGAAAGCCCAAAGAAACGAGAGACAAGCATGAAAGGCGCAAATATTCTGGCTATTGGGGGCTCAAGAAGGACGTGTAAATGTCACAGGGGGTTAGAAAGTACATTAGAAGAAACAATAACATAAAACTTCTCAATCCTAGAAGACACAAATACTCAACATAAGAAAGTCAAAAATCAGGCGAGGAATGGTGGTGCACACCTTTAATCCCACCACTGTAAAGGCAGAGGCAGGTGGAGCCCCTGTGAGTTCGAGATCAGCCTGGTCTACACAGCAATTTCCAAGCCAGTCAGGCCATCATGATTCAAAAGAAGGAAATAGTTCAGAACACAGTATGTTTACTCAGCATTAGAGCACACAAATATAGACAGCAAATATTTACAGAGCCAAGAGAAACACTCAACTCCAATATTATAATAGCTAGGGACTTAACACCCCCTCTTCAGCAGTGAGTAGATTATCCAGAAAGAAAAGCCAACAAGGAAATGCCAGAGTTGAATTAGACCCAAGAACAAATCGACCTAACAGGTATCTATCGAAAATGACTTCCAATATCTTCTATTGACATTTTTCTCATCAGCATATGGAACATTTCTCAAGACAGATCATATGACAAGCCACAAGGTAAGTCTCACAAATTTTTTAAAATTGAAATTATGCTTTCTCCTTTGAACACATGCAATTAAGAATACAGTAGGAGAAAAAAACTTTGGAAACTATACCAATGCATGGAAATTCAACAACTTAATTTTGGACAATCAATAAATCAAGAAATAAATCAATAAAGAAGTGTAAATTTTCTTGAAACAAATGAAAATGGAGATACAGGATACAAAACATAGAAATGAAAAGCAAGGAATCTAGGAACAAACCGAATCAAAGTTCTCTAGCTTGGTTCTGTTACTGTAATAAACACAATTACAAAAATAAACTTTTGTAGGAGAGGATTGGTTTAGCTTACCAGTTACAGATCATCATGAGGATCATGAGGAAAAGCCAAGGCAAGAACTCAAAAAAGGAGCTTAAAACAAAACCCACATACAGAACACCGAATAGACTGGATCAAAAAAAAAAAAAACCCTCGTCATATAATAATCAAAACACAAAACATACAGATTAAAGAAAGAATATTAAAAGCTGCAAAGTAAAAAGACCAAGTAACTTATAAAGTTAAACCTATCAGACTTACACCGGACTTCTCTATGGAAACCATGAAAGCCAGAAGGTCCTGGATAGAGGTACTGCAGAAACTAAGAGACCATGGATGCAAGCTCAGACTACTATACCCAGCCAAGCTATCATTCACTATCAATGGAGAAAACAAAATATTCCAGAATAAAAACAAATTTAAACAATACATAGCCACAAATCCAGCCTTACAGAAAGTAATAGAAGGAAAATCACAATCCAAGGAATCCAACATTGCCAACACTGCCTACAATAACTCAGACATCTAGCGACCCTTCACAAGCACAACTCAAAGAAGGGAAACACACAAATTCTACTACCCAAAAATAGATAGATAAATAAATAAATAAATAAATAAATAAATAAATAAATAAATAAATGGTGTCAACAACCACTGGTCATTAATATCACTTAATATCAGCGGACTCAATTCACCTATAAAAAGGCATAGACTTAGAGATTGGATACGAAAAGAGGATCCAACATTCTGCTGTTTACAAGAAACACACGTCAACCACAAAGACAGACATCTACTCAGAGTAAAGGGTTGGGAAAAGGTTTTTCAAGCAAACGGAAAAAAGAAACAAGCGGGTGTGGCCACTCTAATTTCTAACAAAATTGACTTCAAACTAAAATCAATCAGAAGAGATGGAGATGGACATTTTATACTCATAACAGGAACAATTCATCAGGAGGAAGTCTCAATCCTGAATATCAATGCCCCTAATACAAAAGCACCCACTTATGTAAAAGAAACACTTCTAGAACTCAAGGCAGTCATCAAACCACGCACACTAATAGTAGGAGACTTCAACACACCTCTCTCACCAATGGACAGGTCAATTAGAGAGAAATAAGAGAATTAATGGAAATAATGAATCAAATGGACTTAATAGACATCTATAGAACATTCCACCCAAATAGGAAAGAATATACCTTCCTCTCTGCAGCTCATGGAACCTTCTCGAAAATTGACCACATACTTGGTAACAAAGCAAACTTCCACAGATACAAAAAAATATTAGTAACCACCTGTGTCTTTTCAGATCACCATGGATTAAGTTAGAATTCAACAGCAATGCTACCCCCAGGAAGTCAACAAACCCCTCATCAGACAAAGGTCTGATCTCCAAAATATACAAAGAACTCAAGAAACTAGACACTAAAACTCTAATTAACCCAATTAAAAAATAGGATACTGAGCTGAACAGAGAATTCTCAACAGAAGAACTCCGAATGGCCAAAAGACACTTAAGGTCATGCTCAACCTCCTTAGCGATCAGGGGAATGCAAATCTAAACAACTTTGAGATACCATCTTACACCTGTCAGAATAGCTAAAATCAAAAGCACCAATGATAGCCTATGCTGGAGAGGATGTGGAGTGAGGGGAACACTCATCCATTGTTGGTGGGAATGCAAACTTGTGCAGCCACTGTGGAAATCAGTGTGGCGGTTTCTCAGGAAATTGGGAGTCAGCCTCCCTCAGGACCCAGCAATTCCACTCTTGGGAATATACCCAAGAGATGCCCTATCATACTACAAAAGCATTTGTTCAACTATGTTCATAGCAGCACTATGAACAACCTAGGTGTTCCTCAATAGAAGAGTGGTTAAAGAAGGTGTGGAACATATACACATTGGAATTTTACTCAGCGGTAAAAAACAATGACATCTTGAATTTTGCATGCAAATGGATGGAAATAGAAAACGCTTTACTGAGTGAGGTAACCCAAACCCAAAAAGAGGAATAGGGTATGTACTCACTCATAAGTGGATTCTAGCCATAAGTAAAGGACATTGAGTCTATAATTCATGATCCTAGAGAAGCTAAATAAGAAGGTGAACCTAAAGAAAATCATATAGTTCTCCTCCCAGATATTGGAAGTAGATAAGATTGCCAAACAAAACTTGGGTGCATAGCGGTGTGGGGGAGTGGATGTAAGGGGAGATGGGTAGAAAGAAGAGAGAAGGGGAGGATTCGGGAAAACTTGGGGGAATGGGATGGGTAGGATGGAGGAAGGGTGGATATGGGAGCAGGGAAGTAAATATCTTAGTTAAGGGAGCCATTTTAGGGTTTGCAAGAGACTTGATTCTAGAGGGGTTCCCAGGTCCAAGGAGAGGTCCCCAGATTGTTCCTTGGGCAGCAGAGGAGAGGGTGCCTGAACTGGCCTTGTCCCATAACCACACTGATGAGTATCTTGCATATCACCATAGAACCTTCATCTGGCGATGGATGGAGATAGAGACAAAGACCCACATTGGAGCACTGGACTTAGCTCCCAAGGTCCAAATGAGGAGCAGAAGGAGGGAGAACATGAGCAAGGAAGTCAGGACCACAAGGGGTGCGTCCACCCACTGAGACAGTGGGACTGATCTAATGGGAGTTCACCAAGGCCAGCTGGACTGGGAGTGATGTAGCATGTGATCAAACTGGACCCTCTGAATGTGGCTAGCAATGAAGGCTGACTGAGAATCCAAGGACAAAGGCACTGAGTTTTGATTCTACTGCATGGACTGACTTTGTGGGAGCCTGGTTTGTTTGGATGCTCACCTTTATAGACCTGGATGGAGTGGGGAGGACTTCCCACGGGGCAGCAAACTCTGACTGCTCTTAAGACTAGAGAGGGAGGGGGAGGTGGGGAGAGGGAGGAAAAAGGGAGGTGTGGAGGAGGTGGAAATTTTTAATAAATAAATTAATTAATTTAAAAAAAAGCAAAAACCCAATGGAGGAACGGAACACTGCTGAATATTGCCTACCAGCATGTTCTCAGTTCAGCTACCTTTCTTATACAGCCCAGTGCCCACATGCAGAAGGAAACTAGCCCCCTATTTCTTTGGGAGGAGTGTGCATATGTGTGCTGATTAGTCTTCATGCAACATATTCATGATTATTTTGGTAATGAACTCCCAGATCCTTTCCACCATTCTATCTACCCAACTTTATTGGATCTCAAAAAAAGAAAAAGAAAAGAAAACCTACAAAAACAACGAGAAAAAAAAAGTGCTAAAACAAAACAAAAGCCCCCTCCCCTCAAAAAAAAAGGACACAGAACTTGTTTTGTATGGGCCAACTAATCCTAGGCATGGAGACTACTGTGGAGTATGGCTAATATACCCAGTGACTCTCCACTGAAGAAAACTGGCTTTGCCTTGGCCAGCAGGTATCAATTGCAAAAATTAAAAAAAAAAATAACTCCATGATTAGGTATGGGAGTTCATATGTACGTCAAGCTTTGTGTCCAGAAGACACTGCTTCCTTGGAGTCATCCATTCCCTCTGGCTTTTACAATCTTTTCACCCCCTCTTCTGCATAGATCATTGAGAAGCAAGGTGGGGAGTTTGATGAAGACATCCATTTAAGATCGGGAGTTCCAAAGCCTCTCAATCTCTCATTTGAGGATTTCTGTGTTAATGCCCATCTACTGCAAAGAGCTCTGATGAGAGGTGAGCAAGGCAATGATCTACAGGCATGAAAACATGTCGTTAGGAGTCATTTTATTGCTGTGTTGCTTTAGCAGAATAATAGCAGTAGGTTTTTCCCTAGGCTCATGATCTATCTATTCTTAGGATCTTGGCCATTCAGCAGTTTCAGATATGAGTCTTATCTAACTGAGTGGTCACTTAATCCAAGCAAAACATGGTTGGTTACTCCCATAACATTTGTGCCACTCTTGTACCAGTATGTCTTGAGGTAAGTCTCTGTAGTAGGTAACGGCATTTATAGCTGGGTAATATTGATAAATACCTTCTTCTTCTGGCAGTGTTCAGAGTACCTTCTAGTACCATAAATACTAGTCTGCTAATCAGCAACCGTGAAACTTCTAGCTGGGAATCAGCTGAACATCTTAATTTTCAATGACATAAACACATGTTGTCTTCATCAATAGGATCTTACCACCACATTCTGTAGAACAACAAATAGTCTATGATCTTTATGGGGTCCATGGGATTCCTTTGTAGGATCCTATCTCTTAAAACAAGAAAAAAATAACCTCAAAATGGACTAAATACTTTATAAGACCGAAACCATAAAATTACAAGTCTAAAAACACTTCATTCAGGACACAGGAAAAGGCAAGGAACTTTTTTAAGATGCCAAAAGCACAGCAAACACACGCAAAAATAATCAAACAAGATAACATCACTAAAAAGCTGCATGGCCAAGGAAAGAGTCGAGAGACTGAAAATGTTTGCAAAGTGTATACCTGAAAGGAGGATGGTATCCAGAATGCGTGAGTAACTCAGAAACCCAATACAAAAATAGCAAATAATAAGCTCTAAAATGGTCAATATATCTAAGTGTATGCTTCTCAAAAGAAGTTATGCAAAAGACCAGCATGTACCTAAGAAAATGCTAAGTACCACACTAATCCTCAGGAAAACACAAATCATCATCACAATGATCTATTTACCAGTAAGAGGAGCTCTTATCAAAAAGGCTAAAAATAGCAAGTGCTGGTAAAGAAGTAGAGAAGAGGCATTCGTGTATACTGGAGAGGGAGTGCAAACCCGTGGAGGGATAGAAATCAATACGGACTTTCCTCAAAAACCTGAAGCTGTAACTACCTTATGATTTAATAACCTCACTATTTGGCACGCTTCCATGAGAAATGAAGTCATAGAGACATTGAAACTCCTGTGTTCAATGTCAGCACTACTCACAATAGCCAGTAGAAGGCAAGTGTGTTGAGAGCTGTGAACCCCCAGATCCTGAATTTCTTGTAAACAATTTGTTTTCCCCTGTTCTGAGTGCCTACAGCTGCTCTGAGCAGGGAATGGTTTCTGGTGCATCTGGCTGGGACGTGGCTATTCCTACATAACCCGCCCCTGGACACAATAAAGGGGGCATTCTTGGGGCATTTTGGCATCAAAGATGACCTGTGTGTCTTTGTGTGTTTCGATCTTCAGCCCCTTGCCCAGTTCACGAACTGTATGGTGACGCATAGAGGGCAGACGGATGTGATGCGCCGCACAAGTGTCCACTGGCTGATGGATGAAGGAAGGAAATGTAGCCTATCTATCCAATGGATACTGTCCCCCATATCTATCCAATGCACACTGTCCTTCCATATCTATTCAATGCACACTGTCCCCCATATCTATCCAATGCATACTGTCCCCCATATCTATCCAATGCACACTGTCCTTCCATATCTATCCAATGCATACTGTCCTTCCATATCTATCCAATGCACACTGTCCCCCATATCTATCCAATGCATACTGTCCTTCCATATCTATCCAATGGATACTGTCCCCCATATCTATCCAATGCACACTGTCCCCCATATCTATCCAATGCATACTGTCCCCCATATTTATCCAATGCACACTGTCCCCCATATCTATCCAATGCACACTGTCCTTCCATATCTGTCCAATGCACACTGTCCCCCATATCTATCCAATGCACACTGTCCCTCCATATCTATCCAATGCACACTGTCCCCCATATCTATCCAATGCACTGTCCCCCATATCTATCCAATGCACACTGTCCTTCCATATCTATCCAATGGATACTGTCCCCCATATCTATCCAATGCACACTGTCCCCCATATCTATCCAATGCACACTGTCCCCCATATCTATCCAATGCACACTGTCCTTCCATATCTATCCAATGCACACTGTCCCCCATAGCTATCCAATGCACTGTCCCCCATATCTATCCAATGCACACTGTCCTTCCATATCTATCCAATGGATACTGTCCCCCATATCTATCCAATGCACACTGTCCCCCATATCTATCCAATGCACACTGTCCCCCATATCTATCCAATGCACACTGTCCCTCCATATCTATCCAATGCACACTGTCCTTCCATATCTATCCAATGCACACTGTCCTTCCATATCTATCCAATGCACTGTCCCCCATATCTATCCAATGCACACTGTCCCCCATATCTATCCAATGCACACTGTCCCCATATCTATCCAATGCACACTGTCCCCCATATCTATCCAATGCACACTGTCCCCCATATCTATCCAATGGAAACTGTCCCTCCATAAAATGGATGAAGCCTTCTTTCATCTGTGATCACATGGACAAGACTGGAAGTAAGACAAGGAAGTGATGCATGAGTTCACCCTCCGTTCTCTCAGGACAATCTCACAGAAATTCAGAACAGAATGCTCAATTCCAGAGAACAGGAGAATAGACGTAAAGACGGATGAAGGGCTACTGGTCAGTGAATATCGAGGAACAGTGACACAGGAGCAAGAAACTTGTCACCACCCAACACAGTGACTACAGTTAAGAACAATGTACTGTACATTTCAAAAAGCTGGAAGAAAGGTTTTTCATAAAGAAATACCAAGTGATTGCATAAAGAAATACACCCCGGCTTATTTAAATGCTATGTAATATATATTACATAGAAGCATAACCTGGCACCCACTTAATCTATATCGTTTTTGTTATGTACGGGTGAATAGGGAGTTCTCTCTAATTCTAAAAGGATACATTAACAAAGGATGGTGACAAGCGTATATACTAACACATTGGTATAGAACTATAGCTTTTTAAAAGATAGTGTCTGACTGTGTCGCTGAGGCTGGCCTCAAACTCACTGTCCTTCAACCTCCGCCCCGAAGTGTTGAGATTATAGAAGCACACCACCATGCCTGGCTTCAGAACTTTAAAAGTGCTCTCAGGGTTTACCATGTAACATTTATTTTATTTTATTTTTTTAAAACAAGCTTTTTTTTATTTTACATTCCAATCCGAGTTGAGCCCATGGAACATTGTTAACAATGTTGGGTTAGGGGAAGGAAATATTTTCATTTTTGTTTTCACAGTAAGAAAGCAGAGATATCTCAGGAATGATAATGGCTTCCCGGCCTCCTTCCTAACCTGTTCCTGCCCACTGCTTACTACCAAGGTTATACTATACCTCTGAATGTCTCTGTGGCCTATGGTCCCCTCCTCATCCACTGTCTCTAATGCCTGAAGCCCTAGTCCTGCTGTTCCCCTTGTTAAGCAGCTATAACTTTCTAACGCTTGCCATCAGAAACTCTTTTCTTCTCCTTGAATTATATCTTTGAAGCTGGACTGTCTGGTGTTTGTTTCTCTGGTCATCCTGTAGTATTTTTGTAGGTGTTTCCATCGTTGATTCTCGTAAAGGGCAATTTTCAAAACCAAACTGATGGCATTCCTATAATCACATCTGCAATGTAATTTGATTAGTGAGGGAGTTTCGTTTATTTAACGTCTATGGGTTAGTTACTCAAGGAAAACATTCTACTGATTCAAAACAGATGAGTGTTTTCCAAACCAACAAAACTCTTGCCATTCATCCGAGTGTAAGAAAAACCTGACATTCAAAATGCTGGTGCCGAAGAAAAACAGATTGGCTTCTTAGACAACTTGGGCTTGGGTGTCAGCAGCCAGGGCGGGTGTCACCACTTGTGCTTGCTTTGATTAGTGTCAATGATTTTCACCTGGTGTCAGCCCCGTTCCGCCCTGCAAGTCTGGTTTATGGGAGTTGGATCTTTAGGGTAATCTAAAACTACATAGCTATGCAATGATTATAAATTGAACAAAGCAATAGACACGAGAGCAAGGTCTTGTCTTGTCACACACATAAACACTGCTTACAGATCTTTAGAAGGTGAATTAACATAGGAAGTCTTGATGATCATGCAAGTTAGAACATTTTAATTGATGCCCATTTCAATGGTTACATCAACTGTTCAGATGATGGTTTTGATTTTTGTATTTTCTTCTCTAAATAAAATGTACCAGAAAAATAAAATAAAATTTAGGTGAATGAAGGTACTTAAAAGAAGAAATGGAGAGTGAGTGCCATTGTCCACAGGAGAAATTTCTGCAAACTATGCAACCCATGGACAGGCTGAATGTTACATAACTGGTGTTGTAGTTGAGCATGTGCCTGCTAATTAAGGTTCAATTCTATTGTTTGTGGTATAAGAAGAGTATTGCCAAAAAGTTATAAATAACTCAGGATGGGTAATTTAAAATTAAAACTGTGAATAGCAATACTGTAAAGAAGCAATCTTTTAGAAAAAAAGATTTTCAGCATTCTCCACAGCTGAAAACAGATTATAGACCATAGTAGTGGTATCGTTGGAAAAAAAAAAAGTTCTGAGTACCATAGAGATTAAAGTGAATGTAATATGAAAAAAAAGCCTCAGAGTAAATAATTTAGAATAATTGAATACCTTTTATATAAGTTTTTCAACATTTTAAAATTTGGAAGAGATTTCAAATGCATTACCTGATCCCCACCACCAACAAGTTATATTGTGCCTATTTCACATGAAATTGAAATACACAGATCCAAGATCACAGAGATATTAAATAGCAGAGTTGTAACATAATCCTAATGCTTTGGGTTCCAAATAGAGTATCCATTCCACAAAGCCCTTCTCAATCCTCCAAGAAGCCACATGTCTATGGAAAACAAATTTGGTTGTCTTAGTCAGGATTTACACTTGTTAGGATAAAACACCTTTCCCTTCCCAAAGGGAAGGGTTTATTTGAGTTACACTTCCATATCACAGATCATAATCAAAATAAATCAGGACAGAAACTCAAACAGAGCTGGAACCCGGAGACAGGAGCTGATGCAGAAGCGATAGAGGGGTGCTGTTTCCTGCCTTGTTCCCATGGCTTTCCCAGTCTGCTTTTTCATAGAACCAACCCACTGATGGCATCACCAACAATGGGCTGGGCTCTGGAACATCAGTCACTAATTAAGAAAATGCCCTACAGACTGGACCTAATGGAGGTATATTCTCAATGAAGACTCCCTTTCAGATAACTCTAGCTTGTGACAAGTTGTCATAAAACTCACCAGCATATTGATCATTCGGACATTAATTTTACTTATGAATTTTAGAATATTGAATTAAATACTAAGTATCTAACTTTCATGTATGTTTACTAAATCAGGAATTATATTAATAACATGAATAAAAATAGCCCTATTGTCCTATAAGATGAATAAAAATTTTTTATTCATTATTCATTATTTAGTATCTCATCATTTTTAAGACACTGAGAACACAATACTAAACAAGAAAGGCAATAGTCTAACATCACAGATATTTTATTCTGAAAGTAAAAATTAAATAATGTACCAAAGTGAAGGATTAAATTAGTGTATAATCATGCTGTAAGACACCAGATACCAGGGAAGGAAAGACATTGATATCATGTGTATCAAGTTTGATCTTATACCCAAGAAGGAGGACAATGACACAGAAGACTCAAAGAAAAAGAGGAAGAGAAATATAATCATATTTTTAGTTTTAGACAGATAATTTTAACTACACCTAGATAGATAGATCGATATAGATACATCAGCAATAACAAATCTTCTTCACACTATTTTAGTGAATATATGAAAATTTGAATAGTCACAACTCTTTATCATCACTTGTTAGGCATAACTAAAAAATAAACATTTAATTATGAAACATTGAAAGTTAATCCTGATGGAACATATCTTTAATTCCAAACTCCAGAGGCTGAGGCCAGAGAATCACAAGTTTGAGCTCAGCCAGGACTACATAGCTCTAGGTCACACCTTGCCTCCAAAAAAAAAAAAATCAAAAGGAGAGGAAGAAGAAAGAGAGAGGGAGGGAAGGAAGGAAGGAGGGAAGAAAGAAGCAGCAGGAGAAGGAAGAGAGAGGGAGGGAGGGAGGGAAGGAGGGAAGGAGGGAGGGAGGGAGGGAGCAGCAGGAGAAGGAAGAGAGAGGAAGGGAGGGAGGGAAGGAGGGAGGGAGGGAGGGAGCAGCAGGAGAAGGAAGAGAGAAGGAAGGAGGGAGGGAGGGAGGGAGGAAGCAGCAGGAGAAGGAAGAGAGAGGAAGGGAGGGAAGAAGCAGCAGGAAAAGGAAAAGAGAGAAAAGGAGTATTTGTAGGTGCTGACTTCTCACTGATAAAGCTGTTTTCTTTTATTGCAAATTAAGAATATCTATACAAAAGTAAGCAAGTAATGAATAAAAATAGAAAAATTACTTTCATCTGGTTTTTTATGGTTGTGTGTGTGTTTATGTTTTTTCTTTGTTTTTGTTTTATCATTTTGGTTTGTTTGTTTATTTTGTTTGTCTTGTTCGTCTTCTAAAGAGAAAAATAGAGAAAGAAAGGGCCTGGAGTTGAGTGGGTGGGGAGTTGGGCAGGATCTAGGAGGAATTGAAGGGAGTCAGGTTATAGTGTATAAAAATGTAGTTTTCAATAAAAAGAATAGATATTAAAATTTACACTTCAAGATAATAAAATAGGCCTGATTATTTAGCTCAAAGAACACAGTGCTTGTGCTGTGGGATAATGCTCATGTACACTGTAAAGATTTGTCACTCATTTTGTTTTAATAAAATGCTGATTGGCCAGTAGCCTGGCAGGAAGTATAGGCGAGGCAACCAGACTAGGAGAATTCTGGGAAGAGGAAAGAGAGGCAGTCACCAGCCAGAAGCAGAAGTACCAAGATGAGAATGCTTTACTGAGAAAAGGTACCAATCCACGTGACTAAATACAGAAAAGTATTATGGATTAATTTAAGTCGTAAGAGCTAGTTATTAATGTGCCTACGCAATAGACCAAACTGTTTATAATTAATATAAGCCTCTGTGTGTTTATTTGGGACTGAATGGCTGCGGGACTAGACGGGACAGAAACTTCTGTCTACATGCTTGCCTTCAAACTTTACATCTGAGTTCAACCCCAGAAGCCCATGTACAGATAGAAGGAGAGAGCATATTTCACAAGTTGTCCTCTGACCTACACACATGTACTACACCATACATTCACCTATACACACAGCGTACATACATGTAACTTTCTTTTTTAAAGTGTAATTCTTGGGCCAGCAGGTATCTACTGCCAAGCTGAGTTTGGAGATCTGAGCTCAACCCTTTGGAAGCACATGATAGAAGAAGAGAACTGACTTGCAACAGTTCTTCTCTCAATCTCCACAGCTGTGCCCATATGCACACACACACACACTAAACAAAACATTTTTTAAAAATGTATAAATTTTTTAAAAAACTTATATAACAAAAAATGTGTCATTACTAACAATATAACCTAGTATTTGTTAGCCAATGATAATTTTAAACATCCATCATCTTACCTAATCTGCACAAACATCCTAAGAAATGCTAACAGATATGTTTTGCAAATTTGAAAACTTTAGACCAAAATAAATAAAGTAAGTTGCCAGTTGACTTTCAATCTATAGAATAAAACACTGAGAAAAATCAATGTAAAGGGGAAAGACTCCTTCTGGTTCGTGGTTTTGAAGCTTTTGGTTCATGCTCACTTAACCCTGTTTCTCTGGACCCATGGCTCCCAAGTCAAGAAAGACAGGTAATAGGTCCTAATGCCACTCAAGTGTACACCCACAACAACCTACTGTCCTTCCACTACACCCTGTCTTCCAGGCAAGGCAACCAAGGCTAGCTTCCAGGGGCTGACGACCAAGCTTTTAGTGGATGGGCCTCTGGGAGACATTTAAGACCAAACCATAACACTGCTTGTGGCTCTATGACCAGCAAGGTGCTAGAACTAGCAACTCAACTTGGGTCTGTCTGGTACCAAAGCCCACTCTTTCATGTTCCACCATATTGCCAGTTGGCCTAATAAGAAAGGGTCATGGTGTTTCCTTTTCATATACCCCCCTTAGAAAGTATTCTCATGCCCAAAAAAGAAAAAAAAAGGATAATATACTTTAACAACTATCTAGTGCCCACAATAGTCTATTTAAACTAATGACACTAGTATAAAGTGTGTTACATTGCTCCTTTCAGATCAGGCATGTTTCCAGATAATAAATAGAAGTGCTGAAGAGAAGAACAACAAGCATGAAGATTAATAATCAACAGAAGAGATGAACACAGCAAATTGCTAAATAAAATTTCTTTTCTGCTGTCTATTGAAATATGTGTTGCTCCACTTTTAACAACTTAAAAAAAGGAAATGACTTGGAATTTAAATAGTAGAGATAATATCTGGCCATACAGAGCAAATCTTGAGTACAAATTAAAATTATTTTGTACATACTGTATTTTACAAATTACTTTAGCATCTGTCAATGAGAAATGATACAAGGAATCTTTGTCCTGATATATTTTAGAGATACGCAGTGTGGCATTTTTCTATGTGTGATCACCTGTGTGAACACCACATTTGAGCCATGTTGCTCCCAAAGCTGGACCCCTGTCACTGATGGGAGTGGACCTTGACCTCATAATCCTGACAGCAAGTATCTGCATAGCATTTTCCTATTATAGAGCAGGTTTTATGTGAACTTGGTACTTGACTCTCATAATAACCTTCAGAGTTAATATTATCACAATTATGTTTTAAGATGAAGAATTTAAACTTAAACTCTCAATTTACTTTATGTAATTTCAACCAGTTAATGACACAGATGAGCATCCAGCAGCAGCAGCTTCAGCAGCAGTGTGACCCTGCTCACCATTCCTGAGTGTCACACCTCACAGGAGTACAGCGTTGGACAAGCTTCTCACACTAATTCTGCCACCCATTTTGTAAAAGTGAAGTTACAAGTGTTATTTGGTGAAGAAAAGAAACTACAAACAGTAAGTGAGAAGATTAAAGAAGTCATTGTCACGGGCCACGTAGTGGCTTCATGATAAAAAGGCATGTCAAGTATTTTATATTTGGGAAACTGACACTTTGTAAAAGTCAACTTTCTCTCTCCTCAAATTGCCCCATTTCTTTCCTTCTCATTCATTTATTGCATCAAGGGGAGAGGGCATGTGCGAGCACACACACATATACCTTTAGACTCAAAGTGTGCACGTGTGCACACACGGAACACACCTTTAGAGCCACAGTACACACACACAAACACACACACATTTAGACCCACGGTACACACACACACACACACACACGCACGCACGCACACCAAAAGAATGAATTTTAAGTTATTCAAGTTTTGCTTTCAAAATACCTAACCCCTCAAATAAAGTTCGTCACAGAGATGAGAGGTTCTCAAGTACAAAGTGATTTCTCTGGGCCTTTCCTTACCTGAAGAAAAACAGCTGAAACACACACACTTAACAGTCATACACACCTACACACACTCACCACTCGCACATGTACACATATGCAGGTGCACACACACACACCTTTAGACCCACAGCAGCAAGAACGGGCTTGATACAAACATTGGGCTGAGCTCAGGGAATCCTGCTGAAGACAGAGAAGAAGGATTGTAGGATCCAGAGACATCAAGGACATCACAAGGGAACCCACAGAAAAAACTAACCTAGGCTCAAATGGGGCTCATAGAGACTGAACCCAGGGGACTTACCTAGGCCTTCTACATATATGTGACAGTTGTGGAGCTTGGCCTACATGTGGAACTCCTAACAGTGGGAACAGGGGCTGTCCCTAAAGCTTTAACTGACTTTTGGGAAGCTATCCTTCATACTAAGTGGCCTTGCCCAGCCTTAATACAAGGGGAAGAACTTAGCCCTACCATAACTTGATATATCATGCTTTGTTGACACCCATGGGAGGCCTGACCTTTCTAAACAGAAACAGAGGAGGAGTGTGTTTGGGGGGGCGTGGAGGAGAGGGGAGGGAATGCAAACAGAGGAGGGAGGGGAAACTGTGGTCGAAGTATAAAACAAATAAATTAAATTAATTTTTAAAAATAGACTTGATAAGCTCTTCTTCCTATCAGCATCGCTAGAAGGAAGCAGGACTGAGAAAGGAAGTCATCATAATATATCTAGGCAAACAGAAATTCTATAAAATAAAATATAAGTCCAGAACGTAGAAGTAGAATCTCTATCAGACCAAAAAAAAAAAAAAAACACTATCTAGACACAGAAACTCCTATCTCAGAGGTAATATATAAATATATAAATTTAAAATATATAATATATAATATTATATAATGTATAAAATAGTATATATAAATATATATTATTATATAAAATATTATAATATGTATTTATACACACACATACGAACATACATACAACACAAAGTACCACACATTCCAGATGTAATGACATCTTACCCCAGTAAAGTAGGAGTGCTCTCAAAAACAACAGAAGTATTTTGTTCCCTACGAACAATGAGCAAAAGTTAAATTTGAATTATAGAAATTGGTATTTCCTATATATTTAAATGTATACATCAAGAGTACAAATTGGGGCTGACAAGATGATTTAGTTAGTAAAGTCATTGCCTCCAAGCCTGGGCACCTGAATTCAATCCCGAGACCCACGTGGAAGGGCATGTGGGTCTGTAGGGCAGAACCAGCTCCTACAAGCTGTCCTCTGACCTCCACACATTCATCATGGGCATTCATATATGTGCACACACATGTGCACAATAAATATAATTTTAAATTTAAAGATAGTCTAATTGATGATTATCTTATAATATATTCTCCTAGGGGTCTGATATTCTGAGAGTGATCTGGCTTTTTCCACTGTATCCTGCTGGAGGAGGAGGAAGACGATGAGGATAAGAGGACATAATTCACTCTACACTGACTGGTAAAGTTCTAGTAGTTTCTGTTGCTTGTGTTAAATACCACATCTTCCCTGGATGGCCTCGAGTCCTCTTCATCTGTTTCCATGGCAGAGCATGTGAACAAAGCTATGTAAGCATTGAAATTACTCACTTCCACATCTATGTCCTAACAGATGCCAAGAATCACAAACACAGGAACCGGAGAGATGGCTCCCAGGGGATAAGAGCATTTGCTATTCTTGCAGAAGACCCATGTTCAGTTCCCAGTGCCCACAGGGAGGCTCATAATCACCTTGATACTCTCTTCTGGCCTCCACGGCCACCAGGCATGCACTTAGTACATATAAATAAATGCTAGCAAAACTTTGATACAATAAAAGAATTTTTAAGGTTTTAAAAATAATCATAAAAGCACAGGTGGAATACCATTTGCCCTTTAAAACACAGCTGACAGATGGTAAGAACTCAATGAACCCTTACCGGGTGGACAAAGGAGTGAATTAATTTGCTATGAATTTATACCTTTTAAAGTATTTTAGAGCACTACTTATAAAGGCTAATTTAAAATAGAATCTAGTAAATTTCTTTCTAATCTTACTCTCAAACTTCAGTTTCAGAGCTCCAGAATGACAGTCCCCACATGAATAAAAGCCTTAGAATCATAACCCAACAGGACTAGGCAGAACCATGGGGGCCACCAAGATAGTATCATCCAAAGAGAGAGGATACAAAATCTTCTCCATACTCTTTGGAAGTTTAAATTAAATAACTTATTTTCATAGGAATTTTTTTTTTACTTCGCATTGTTCTTCTTAATCTTTTTGGTTTGTGGGTTTGTTTTTGAGACCTGGTCTCAACTCTAAAGTCAGAGCTGGTCTGGAGCTTACTGTGTAGCTCTGGGTAACCTCAGCGTATGCCACTCTTCCTGCTTCAGCCTCCTAAGAAGCTGGACAACAGGTGTGAGACACCATGGCCAGCACTTGATGAAAAATGACTAAAATAAATGGCGTTGGAACAACTGTTTTATATTAGAGGTGACTTGGCCAAAATTCTTGAAATAGCTTAGCAAAACATGCTAAAAATTGAACTCACACAGAAAGCTTACTAGCTAAAATTTGAAATGACTGACTGGACAGAAGAGCCTGGGTAAAACTCATGATTCTTTGCTGACAAAGCAACCTACATTGAAGATGCAGAGCCCTGTATCTTTACTGCTACAAACTCCTGAGCTGGAACTGTGACCAGGAAATAGATTCTGAGCTTGCAATATAAAAGGTGTTGTGCATCTCAGCCTTATGATAAAGTACTTAGCAATTGTTGGCGTGATGGCTGTAAATATAAAAAAGAGGATATAAAGAGAACATATGGTTACAAAAGAATAGTGATCTTACAGTTCAGGGAATGTCATTATATAAAAATGAGGGACCAAAGAGAATGAACTGAGTGCCTTAATTCAACATTTTTTAAATCCAACGCTCTATGTGTAGACTCTCACTACATAGACTGCTACCCAAACCAGTAAGTAGTAGCAAGTCTAAAATGAAGATTAGATGTTCTGTTTTGAATGGAGTTCTGAGCAGTTTCCCCAAAACTTATATCTTATGTGTGATGTCATTACTATTACAAGTCTTTACTATGTTATTTGCAACTTACAATATATGATATGTACAAAATAAAAACAATTAATAGATCAATTTACCTCATGACTGTCATTTGATTCCTAACATACATCTAAATCAGTATATGAACACAAAATTATTCTTTTATTTCTCTGTCCAGAATATTCTCTCAGTATGCCTCCTGGACTGACAGTTATGTTCCAACATCAGGAATATATTATTTCATGATTTCCAAACCTTCTCTACCAACACCAAGATAGTGACTTCAGAAAATTTAAAGTTTAAAGAGACATCTTAAGTAAATTATTTACTTAGAGAACTCTCAAACCTTTGATATAATTTTTTAAACCTTTTCTGGACAAATCCAGGCATAACTCTTTTGAGTTTTTATTAGTTTTGAGAAAAATAAAGTTGAAAATGAAGTTTTGTGGGCTAGGAAAGGCATCTAGATAAAGTCCTGCCAAGACAAACAAGAAAGATTAAAGATAAATTTAGAAATTTGAATGCAAAGGGAAAACATCAGCCATTTGGGACCATCAATAAATTCTTATCAATAACTTCCAAAAGGTTTCTTTAACTCTAGACAAGCTAGAAGCCAAATGTGGTAGCACAGATCTGTAATCCCAGCACACCAGAGACAGAAGCAGGCAGGTCAAGAACTCAGAAAAAAAACTCAGGAAGAAGTGATAGAGATGGGAAAAGCAGACATAGATAATAATGGGAGGCAAATGTAAATCGAAGATACACTCCAACTAGCTTAAGCCATAAAGTGCTAGAAACAAGGAATGGAGGAAGAAAACTTTAAATGAAGAAAGAATAAGGGGAACAGTTACTAGGCCCCCTTCCCAAGTAAACTCGGAAGTGACACCTTTAAGAATATAGTCATCCAAAAGCGAGGCCACAAAAGATTATGGTCAGGAAATACCAATCGCAATGTGAAGGGTGCTCATAAGATAGAGAACATCGGCATTTTTAGAATGCTAAATTATACACAACAGTATATGTACTATCCAGTTTCCTGAAGATTTATTGCCAAAGAATAAACATGAAAACAATGTTGCCATACATGGTAAACATCTCTTTATATATGCCCATTTTGTACACTGAGAATGACTGCATGAAAAGAATTCAGAGGGGAAGAGTATCCTGTAAATGACTAATATCGGGGTAGCTGTAAGTCTGCATAAGATACTGGGAGACAACTAGAAAACCAGAGCATTTTACAAAACCACAGAAGTGAAAGGGGCACCTATCGCTGCTCGTGAAACGGAATGATTCCCTTCCTGTATAACTACGACAAAAATGTTCAAGAATGAAACTGCATTGCACTAAACAGTTACACTGGGACAACTTGAAATGACAACTGCCTACTGAAAACACAAAGCCCAAGCTGGCACTAACTTTTTTTCTAAGATTAATAACTCAATATGAAGTTCTTTTAATTCGAGAAGCTTCTTCAACCCTTGCCCTTGCACCATATCTTAACTTTGCATCCTAACTTACTTTGGGTTAACCCTACATTTTTACAAACTAAAATATGTCAAAGAGTATCCTATAGGTTCAGCTGGGAGTAAATCAAGTTACCACTATAGAAAACAGAATCCGCGATTTTAAAAAAAAAATGTAACAACAAAACAGAAGAGTCTTCAGCTGATAAAACTAAGGTCTGTAAAAACAGCGTGAAGGGGGAAGGTAGGAAGAGAAGCCATAATGGCCACAATCAGAAGGGCATAAGTGGACTGAAGAGATGGCTCAGAGGTTAAGAGTATTGACTGCTCTTCCAAAGGTCCTGAGTTCAATTCCCAGCAACCACATGGTGGCTCACAACCATCTATAAGTGAGATCTGATGCCTTCTTCTAACATTGTATACACAATAAATGAATGTTGTTTAAAAAAAAAAAAGAAGGGCACGAGTGAAGTAAGAAATTGCTGCTGGCCAAGAACAGGTCCCTCACATGGGTGTGGACAGATCTCACACCCATTCCCACGCCCAGTCCCAGGTTACCAGTGCGGAAGTATCCTCTCTATTACGGAGAAATAAGCAAAGTAAGCACCACATGGAAATACGTTCTGATGAGGGTGTCGTTGACACTTGGGTCTGAGTAGACACTTGGCCCAATGGGGATAATTATTCTACATTACACGTCCAGCACATGTCCAGCTCTTTCTCATATAATTATACCATGTAACAATAAATTGATAAAGGCATTCAATGAAAGATAAAGATGAAGAATGAAGGATGATCTGACCTTGGAATTTAATTTAAAATTCAAAACACTTTTCTTATATTGTAGAGCAGTAGATATAGCAAACTTAGCAATTAAAATACAAAACCCATGCAATAATTGGCTACTTGTCTCTATTAAAATATGTGAATACTAACAAGTTTTTAAAATCAAAAACAATATAAATTCCCTAGATTAATTCATTAAATTATTTCCATAATGCTGATACATTAGTGATAGTCCAATATGTACCCTTTAGAAGAACTTGCCTGTAAAACTTCAAACCATTGTATCAACTCACTTTTTAAAGCAAAAAGGAAGACAAATATAACAGATGTAACATTTTCTCATAAAACATTAACTTTCAATAATATGGCAACAAATTCTAGGAGTTTTTAAAATATCATAACTTTTAAGAAACTGAGTCTATTGGCTTTAGACCCCTTAAGTTCACTCTGCTTACAAAAAGTTACACCTAGAACATTAATTGTGATTTCTCCTCCTCTCTTGTCCCTTCCTCCTCTCTTCCTTCTCTCTGTCATTTATAATAATAAGGTACTCAAGAAAATTGTCTGCAGAAATGGTAGGAAGAGTAAAAAACACACAGTGTTAAAGAAATCAAGGACATTGTTTATTGGCCACATTTCCCAAGCCTTTCCTTCTTGTTGTACATAAACCAATAACAGCCAACATGGCCAGGTACAGCTCCAAAGTATCAAAAACAGTTCACCCCTTCCAGTCGTCTTATAGAGGAAGAAACAAGCCCACTTTTCAATCCTAGGATGCAAAAGCATAATTCTACATGTTTCAATAGTTTTAGATAGCACTGTGCCCTTTTACACAGACTGTTTTAAACAAAAGCATCTCATTGACTGATTTCTCAATACATCTTCCAAACCCACAAGCGGATGGACTAAGCAACATAAAAAGACCATATAAATTCTCTAGATTTTATATGAAAATATGTCTTAGGGTGGCCTCAGGTTCAGTATTGTAGCAATCAACATAACTGGACAACATTTAGATTTCTACTAGCACGGAACAGTACATTTCAAGGGTATTCTTAGTTTTGATTCAAAACTCTTCATATAGTTTATTACTAATGTCATCTTTAAAAAACAGAAAGGCTTGATTTCACTAAGATCCTATGGAATAAAGTTCATCTCAGGTAGATCTAGGCTAAACTAAGGTCTCTGACCTATAATAAATGATGTTCCAAAAACCCCATTGGATTTTGATCAAAGTGACAACGGTTATTAAAAGGAAGAAAAAAGCAAGAGCATGCCTTATTTGAGGGAACTTCCCAACCATGTTACTGAATAATGAGGAATAAATTATCATACAGTTGTGGATTATTACAATAGTGAAGGCTTACAGTGTAATAAACTCAAATATAAAGTCTACTTTAACTGTAAATACTAAAGCTATAATTTTGCTTAGGGTAAACACAATCACTTTGCTATCAGTTACAACTACATAATCATTCAATAAATATTAAGCTTATGGGAAGAGCTCCATTGAACCAGTTTCTTTTTTAAGTATTATTTAAACTGAGCTCTAACAAGCTAAGGAAAACCCCATATCTATAGCACTGAGTCTATTCTGACTGTAAATGATGACACCAACTGCCTGGTTTATTAATTCACATGTCTACAATGTCATCTTAATTTTACTATATCAAAATATTACTGGAAAAGTACTACTAAGTAGATAGTATTGCAAAGAGTATTTACTCAAAACCAGGCAAATTTTTGCTCTCCAATAGAATGCAATATAAATTACAAACACCATAGCCAGGAAAAGGAAAACGCAAATGCTGTATATGAATCTGATAGCCCACCTTTTTTCTTGACTGGCATTCTTGGGTCTCTCCACTGGACTCGAGATCTCTTTGCAAGGCTCTGCTTGATCCAGCGGAATTGAGGTGGAGCCAGGTTAACTGTTGCAAACCACTTCCAAGTGCTTCAGCCTTGATATCCAGGCTGAGTCTTCTTTATTTCAAATAAAGAAAATAACGATGCATTTTTCCACAACCAAACACTTTACACTGCCCACGGCGTTCAGAGAAAAAAAAATAAGTTTTTCAATATTTGTAAAATATGTGTTCTTGTTTTAAAAGTTGAGAAAGTTATTGTATGCATAGAAAATGTTATTAAAACTTCTCTCTTCCGGCAGCAATACTTTTGGATGTTCAATGATTAACTCACTTAAGGCACAAACCAATTTTAGGACCGTTGTCTTCATATATGATCGAAATGGTTGGTAATAAAGAGCATCAATTCTAAGGAAAATGTTTAAACTCGCTCCTTCAAAAATACTTTTAAGAACGTCTGACTCTAGTCTTTTAAAGAGTGTGTGAGTTTGAACAGTTTTCTGGGGCAGAACAGAGATGCAAAGGCCCCCTTCTGTTTAATGGTTCCGGATCTCACCCCCTCAGTAAAACAGGATCCAGTTTGTCACTTGGAGATTTTTCTTCTGTGCTCTCCAAGTCCCCAGCGCTTGATCCTAAAAGCCCCTCTGATTCTGATCCTCCTGTGTATTAACCGAGGGGATGGAAAAGGAGGAAAGCAATCCCTTGGCGTGGAGACATTAAAGTGACAGCGCTATTCAATGGGCACTTGATGCAGGATGATTTGGCGAAGTCGACTTCTTCACACTGGAGTCATTCACATCCTGCCATCTCTTTGCATCCAAGCAGCTCCCTAGCCGGCAAAGAAAAACACTGAGGCTGCTGGAGAGGAGAAACCAAACCTTACCCCAAAGGTGTTTTCAGAAACGCTGTAGTAGTATTAAGCATGCGATCACACACTATGCAAATAGTCCGCGATATCCTAAATGGGAGTGCAGCTGTTTGGCTTCCACGTCCACCCTTTTCTCAGTCTCTCTCTCCAATCTACCCACCTTCCTTTTGCAGAAAAGACATTTGTCTGCCACCGCTGGCCACCCCTGCCCACACCCCGATCTTATACAGAAGAGCACCGAAATGTCCTGCACCCTCCACGCGATGAAGTGTTTCCTCGGGCAAGAGAAACAGCAGCACTAGAAATTATATAACTCTCGAATTTGGCTTGTCTAAGACATGGAGACTGGAGGGTCGGGGGTTGCTGGTCTGGGAGATGCTGCTGGGCATTTCACGTGCGCGGAAGCGCGCCTGGCCTCCTCGCAGCACCCTCCACCCCTGAAAGTCTGGCCGACCCGGGCTTTTCTGGGGAAGAGGCGGGAGAGGGGATTTCTAACTGGACCCTTTCCGAGCGGGGCTGGAGGGGGGACTGTGAGGGGGACTGAAGACCGGGACTAGCAGGCTAGTCCGCGCTGCTCTGGCCGCGTCGGGGAGGCGGCCGGGAGGCTCTAGGGAGGACCCCGAGAAGCCACAGCCTTAACACACCGACCAGGCCTGAGGAGCGAGCTGTCAGCGCTCGACTACCCCAGCCGCCCGGGGAAGAAGCCGCGCAGCAACAGGCCTGAGCCTGAACCACCTCAGGTTCCCTTCAGGTTGGCCGAGAGGCGGCCGGGCTGACAAATTGCAGGCGAAGGACGAGCCTGGCGGGCCGGAGGCGGGCCCGCGGGTGCCTGCGCCTTTCTCGGAGCCAATGAGAAGCTGCAGTTTCAGGACGCCACGCCCAATCTCCGCCCATCTGAAAGCGCGACTTTTGGCAGGGTGGGAGCCGGCGCGGCCAGGGGAATGAACAGTCAGTCAGCTTCAAGTCCCGCCCCAGGCGCTCCGGCCACACCCTCCGTCCAGTCACGTGATGCACCAAGATGGCGGCGTCGAAGCCGCAAGCTGGGGCCGAATTGAGGGCTGCTGGTGCGGTGCAGAGGGGAGATGGAGAAGCGCCGCAGGTAGGCGGGAAGCTGGGGCGGTGTGGGTCGCCCCTTCGGAGATGGTGCACGGGAAGGATCTGAGCACGTAGAGAGAAACGGCTCCGACTTTATGCAGGGCGTGATCAAGTCTCCAGTGCCTACCCACGTAGTCCTGAAGTCTCCAGGTTCAATGTAGCTTGTTCTTTTTTCTCGAGGACGTTTTACAAGCCTTGTCTTTAATTAGGAGTACTTTCTCGCCTAACTCCACATGGCCAGACCTCTACTGCTCTCGTTCTGTTTAAGATTTCTGCCTTTTATTGATTTTGTTTGTCCTGGTTTAGTAACACGGTGTGATGGATTCTTAAAGACATTCACTCTTTTGATTACCTGGGAATCTGATATACATCAGTGCTGGATAAATCATGTGAGAAATATACTTAAGAATACAAGACACTGTAAAATACGCTGCAAGCCATGCACCTACACAAATGCACTTACTAACAGGGAAGGAGATATGATCGGTTGGATGACTTTGAACTTCCTCAACTTTTAGATCAAAAATTGATTGTGGCAAAAATCTTCCATGTCAACGCTTGTTGAAAGCCTTCTTATGGAAACTAGGATGGTGCAGTTACCATGCCTGAAGCCCCGGATTTTATATCAACACTACAAAAAATAAGTAAAAAACCTCTGGGAAAGTTAATAGTCTGTGTCTGCTTTAATTAAGGAGAGGGTAGTGAAAACCTTGCTAACACCAGGCGCCAAAAATATTGGCTGTCACTTTTCATTATTTCAGTATTTACTGTCCTGCAACCATAATTCTGGGTCCCCCTTTCCCCAGAGCTGTTTTAAGGGCTTAGAAATTTTCTGTCGGTGCTGGAGAGGACTGTTCAGTGAATTGTATGAGAGCAGGAAAAAAAAATCCTGTAAGGTTTTTTTATTGCCATGATGTTATTGATGCCTGCCTTCATAGTACACTAGCTGGATTTGGTAGGGAATCCCTGTTAGAAGGAACTATTTCCATTTGGACAGCGGGGAAGAGGGAGAGCAAAAGATTTCAGTCCAGTTCCTTTAAAAAGTTTTAATTTGTAAAGCATTGTGTGCCCTCCATCTTCCTCAGATAGTTTAAGGAAAAAGAACTGACTTGAATACCATTCTGTTTTGAGGCAGCGAAACTGGTCTTTTGATCTATTATAAACTACTTTATGAAGATCGAGGAAACCATGCTTGGTGTGTATTGACTTCCTGGAGTCTGGATCCATTGGTTTTTCATTAATTTGAGGTTTAATATATGCTGTTAAGTGATAAATATTAACATGTAATCTGTAATGAGTCTTTTTATAACTATTTATTGACTAATCCAGAAAATGTAAAACAAAAAGATAAAAAGTACTGACGTTTGAACCAGTAGACCTCTCACTGATGAAATAACCTTTGCAAACAGAAATTTGGACTTGCAAGAAGTGTCCATATTTCCTTGTTAGGATGAAATTAAAAACTCTTAAGCTGCATAGTGCCAGAGTACCAAAGAATTTAACAAATGTTCCCACGAAGACCTAAAAGTCCGACCCATAGCCAGACATCCAGAAAAGATCGTTTTGAAATTTATTTTTTTAGTTTTTCACCAGTTAATTGGCCTAACCCTTGCGTTCTCTCAGTGTTGGTGACTATATGTTTATCACATGGAACACAGGAACTTTACAATCCCTGAGTCCACCGCCATGAACCCAGGCTTCATGGTATACCAGAGCTATTTCTGACAAAGGCCTTGCTTCTCCCACAGGAAACTGAATGTACAACATAAAGTCCAAGATAACCAAGACGCACTGTCTCTGTCCAGGCTAGAACAGTACCCATTTTCGATCTCCTTCTCTATTTGCCAAAGCACTCTGACTCTCTCTTACCACCCCTACCCCAAAATAATCTACAAAATGAGCTCCTCCTTTCATTAGAGAAGACAGGAGATTGCTGTCCACAAGCAAGTACCCTTTCTGCCTCTAGGAGAGGATTAACAAGTAGGTCCTTCTGTCTTTGGGAATGAACAGAGGAAGCTATACTGAAAGAAAAAGATCATCTCAGTGGCCTGACTAAAGCTCAGTTTTCTAATCTGTTGTCTTAGTCACTGTTCTAGTGCTGCAAAGAGACACCATGACCACAGCAACCCTTATAAAGTAAAGCATTTAATCCAGGGCTGGTTTATGGTTTCAAAGGGTTAGTGCATTATCATTTTAGTGGGCCTGCAGCTGAGAGCTTACAGCCTGATCCACCAGCAGCAGGAGGTTGGGGGTAGGGGAGAGAGAGAGAGAGAACCCCTGGGTTCAAAAGCATGGGCTTTTTGAAACCTCAAAGTCCACTTCCAACAAGGCTACACCTCCTAATCTTTCTGAGTCCTCATATACTGCCACTCCGTGGTGAAGAAGCATTCAAATATATGAGCCTATGGGGACCATTCTTACTCAAACCACCACATATGTAAACATAGAAATAATCATTTTCTCAATTTTTGCTTAACTCAAAAAACAAAAGCATTGTCTTAACAGATAAGAGCCCAGTAAATATTGATTGAATCATTTCCTTAAAATGTTGTGAAAGCAGATACCACAATACCCAGAACATTCCTAGACTCTAAATGTTTTTAGCATGAATACAGCTTTAGGAAGTTTTATTTCATGTTAGCGTAGTGAGCTGTTATGACTCTGGAACATCATGTTTTCTAGGATATCAAGATGGCACTTTATACACATGGTCGGCTGATTCCTTCTCTAGGAGATGCAAAACTCACAAGACCAATGATTGCCGAAGTCACGGGGAAGACGCTTGGTTTCAATAAACAGTAAGAGACACACTCATGACCGAGCCACCAGTGTCACCTGCGCGTCCCTTCTATTACCATGGCCTCTGAGGCTTGTTTCAGAAACTGCTTGCTTTTTGCTCCTTCTATTTGTCTTTTCAAATTTTGTTTATGGGTAATGTCACTGTTCAGTCTGGAGCATAGCCCCAGCCCCTGGCATCTATCCCAGCCCCCTGGCCTGGGAGTTGCATTAGCCTGAACTCCAAATCCCAGCATGCCAGGTCCTGACCCCTCCCCCAGGATCATTCCACAGGATGTTTAAGTGGGCTCCCAGAGGAGAAACAAGGGGTTTGCATGTGCTCCTTGCTTTCCTGTCTCCCCACCATGCGCTTGGCCACCCAAGAGCACCGTGTTTAATAAAATGATGGGCATTTTAAAATGGTTTGATCTGATCTAATTGGATTTCATTACGCCGGCGGAGCCACCCGTCTTAGGATTTTTTTCTAACAGTCACTATAACACTTTGCAAAAGTGTTTTTCCTATTGCCTTTCACTATTTCTCTTGCAGTTACTTTGCTCCAATGGCAGCCTGAGTTGCTGTCTTAAACTGTGGTCTAAAAGAGAATCTTCTGGATATTCATATATTTAGGAACACTGGCAACACTGGAGTTCCAAAAGATGCCTTTACAAAAGTTCTGAAAACACACCTGATAAACAATTCATGAAGAAGGAAAAAGCTACTTACTGAGCTGGTTACGAAGGGTGCTTTATTTAGTTATTTACCTTTTAAGAACTGGACAGGAATATCAATGGACTGAAACAACAATGGATTGAAACAGTGGTTTGTTAGACTGGATAATTTTTTTTTGCTTCTTTTTTATATTATTTTTATTTGTGTGTTTGTGTGACTATGCAGTTTATGTGAGCACATGCATGGGGGCGGTGCTAAAAAGAGGCGTTGGATCCCCTTGAACTAGAGTTAGAGGCTACTGTAAGCCCTCAGATGTGGGTTCTGGGAACAAAGCCCATTCTTTTGCTTCTTTTAAACAACAACAAAAAAAAATACCTAAACTTATTGCTGAAATATTAGTTGTACGGATTTTTTTTAATTAAAAGCAATTGATATGAAACCAGTTTGAAGGATACTTACCTTTTACTGATGAGCAGTTATGATTCAAGTCAGTTTAGAAGGCTGGGAAGGTGACTTAGTGATCAAAGCTCTTTTTGTTTGAGGACTACAGTTTGAATCCCCAGAAAGCCATAGAAATTCAAGGTATACAGCAGTTTCAGGCTTAGAAGACAGAGACAGTCAATCTCCAGAGCAAAATGGCAGGCAAAACTAGTCGTCTTTGAGCATGCCTGAATTAATAAAGAACATTCATGGATGGACAGTCCCTAATATCAACCTCATATTCATGTTTACACACATGCACCCCCTGACACACATTTATGTTTGCACACATGTACCCCCTCCCTGACACACATTTATGTTTGCACACGTGTACACCCTCCCTGACACATATTCATGTTTGCACATGTGTGCCTCTCCCTGACACACATTCATGTTTGCACACTTGTGCCCCTCCCTGACACACATTTATGTTTGCACACGTGTACCCCCTCCCTGACACACATTCATGTTTGTACACGTGTACACCCTCCCTGACACACATTCATGTTTGCACATGTGTGCCCCTCCCTGACACACATTTATGTTTGCACATGTGTGTCCCTTCCTGACACACATTCGTGTTTGCACATGTGTGCCCCTCCCTGACACATTCATGCTTGCACACATGTACCCCCTCCCTGATGCACATTCATGTAACTCAAGAATAATGTAAACAATGGTAAATTTTAGAGCTTTATTGATTTGGGTATGAGCCAGAACTAAGCTAAACCAAATCTGTCAGATTTTGTTCAGTGAAGTTTCATAAACCATAGACAAATTATTTCAAATGTATCTGGCCCAATTCACAACTCATTCTTTTCTAGACAGGCTAGCCAAGTGAAAATAGCTTTCTTTTCTAGATGATCTTAAACAAACATTTTTTTTTCCTTTGAGGCAATTATTTTAATAACTGTCAGGGTCCTGTGCTAGCCCAGACCCTAAATTATTTCTGTTGACCAGACCCCAACATAAACTATCTCTCTAGACTGGCGTGGGAATAAAGACACAACTCACATGGCTTTATCAGGAGGGACTCTCCGTGATCCCTCATGAAGTCCTGAGTTCACATGCTGAAGAATTTTCCTCTCGCTTTGTTCTCCAAATAGCCTTATATATCAAAACATAAACTGAGGGGTAAAATCATTAGCATTTTGTTTCCTAGGTAATCAGGTGAGTGGCTTTTAGTCACGCCCACACCTACCTGTACTTGCTGTCACATTCGTGCTCAGTATGCTAGCTCAGTCAGCACCTCTTTTCAGGCAACATCCCGACCTTCTGTTAGGGTAGCGACAGCCTGTCTGGACGGGTACCTGACCATCTCAGGTGTGGCCTTTTGGCTTTTGAATCTGGTTGCCATACTATATAGAAATATGTGCCTACAAATAACAAGAAATATTTGATGCTGGGTAAATATGTTATAGTTTTTAACTACTGAAGACAGAATAGATCCATTTCAAGAATGTTGTGTTAATCCTAGTATTTTTCTTTCGTCCTACCAGCCCTTATATTTTTGGAACTTTATTCTTTGGGACTACTAGTGCAACATCTGGACTACTGGCAAACATCATTTTCAGAAACAGTTTCAAGGTTCAGCATGAAGCCCTGAAGACCTGTGTATCCTTGACTACCCTTCCGTTTTTGTCTACCATCGTGACCTTCAAGCTCTTTGTAACTGATGCTTTGCAGTCAGGTGAATGTAAATTCTTCAGTACATAATGGAGTGGTTGTGAACCACCATGTGGGTCCTGGGAGCTGAGCCTGGGTCCTCTGTGAGAATAGCAGACGCACTCAAATACTGGTCTCTCTCCAGTCCAGCCCCTCTTAGCATTTTTCTTTAATGTTCGTCTAATGACTTTCTTCCCTAATATGCTGACTAGAAGCCATGTCTCTGTCTCTTCTCTCTCTCTTTCTGTTTTTTAGGATAGGGTTTTTCTCCGTAGCCCTGACTGTCTTGGAACTCACTCTGTAGACCAGGCTGAGACCAGACTGGCCTCAAACTCTGTCTGCCTGCCTCTGCCTCCCAAGTACTAGGATTAAAGTAACACCATGCTTCACCAAAAGGTCTAGCTTAAGGACACTTATATTCCTGGTACCTAGCGTATACCTAACACATCGTAAACAATACGTATGTGTATCCACCTATAATTCAGGTATCAGATGTGATAGGTTAGTATTCTTATGGAACATTGCTTCTTAAAAAGCACACATAAATGATATTTCTCCATATTTTAAAGTATAATAAGTACAGTTTTAAAGCAAAATGTGTAAACAGAGGCTTTTTGTTCCACCCGGTCCCACAGCCGCTTTTAAAATAATCACTCAGAGGCTTAATATTAATTATAAACTGTTTGCCCTATACTCAGACTTATTACTAATTAGCTCTTACAACTTAAATTAACCCATTTCTAGTAATCAATGTTTTGCCACATGTCTTGTGGCTTGACCTGTGCTGTAACACTTCATGCTCCTCCTCCGGCTGGTTGGCATCTGACTCCGCCATTCTCCCTGAATCTCTGCTTGGATTTCCACCTGGCTCTATCTTGCCTTGCTGTAGGCCAAATCAGCTATATTATTAACCAAAGGGAATAAAACATATTCACAGCATACAAAAGGGTTGTCCCACAGCCAAGATCCACTTCAGCCTGTGAAGTGACAGACTGGATTCCTAACGTTCTTCCCACTGTTGAACTGTGGTTGCAGACAGCAAACTACGCTTTGAGAGACAGCTTCATTTTGCAGTTATCTTAAATCTTAAAAGGAAACCAACTGTGCTTTCACTCTCCAGGTAGCATAAGCAGGGAGAACTGTGTTTGGAGAAGTGTACTGATTGGCGTAATATGTGGTGTCACATACCCCACGGTGCTGGCTTTCCGTACAAATGGACGTTTGGCAGTTAAGTAAGTCTGTCCATTGCTTCTCTTTTTACTTTATTCTTCCCCCCGCCATGTGGTGTGTGTGTGCGCGCACGCACACGCACACGAGCGCGTATGTGTGCACGCAGAGGACAACCCTGGGTGTTATTTCTCAAAAGCTGTCCACCTGATTTTATGTTTTTGAGACAGGATCTCACTGTGCAGCCATGAATAGCCTGGAGCGCTCTATGTATACCAGGCCGGCCTTGAACTCAGAAAGCTGCCTGCCTTTGCAGGTGCTGGGATTGAACACATGCCTGTTCAATGCCTGTTCACCTTATATTTTTGAAATAGGGACTGTCATTGGTCTAGAGCAGTGGATCCCAACCCTTTTGGTCAAACAACCCTTTCACAGTTATTGCCTAAGCTCATCAGAAAACACAGATATTTATAGTACTAGTCATAACAGCAACAAAATTATACTTACAAATTAGCAACAAAAATAATCTTACGGTGGGGGGTGTCACCAGAACATGAGGAACTGTATTAAGGGATTGTAGCACTCGGAGGGTTGAGATCCGCTGAACTAGAGCTTGCTGTTGGGCTGACTGGACAGTGAGCCCAGGGACCTTCTGCCTCTGCCTCCCCAGCACTGGGGTAGAAGCACATGGTCAAAACATCTGGCTTTCTGTTTTTCTGTAACCTGGATGATTCTGGGGAGGGAGCAAACTTTGGTCCTCATGGTTGCATGGCAAGCATTTTATTGATCCAGCTATCCAGCCCTTTTTCTTCTATTCCTTCCTTCCTTCCTTTGGGGGGGGGGGGGGTGCCGATAAACTCTCCCTTTTCTTTAGGTACAGGCTAATCCAAACAGAATAGCCTGCTAACATATACTTGGTATAATATACTAGTACTGGAAGGACTAGTTATCAGTCCAGGAGACATGGTCAACTCTTTTTCATTTTCAGGTATCATACCGTTCCACTCCCTCCAAAAGGAAGAGTCATACTCCACTGGATACTCCTGTGTCACAACAGGGTCAAACTAATGTGCGTTCCTCTAGTATTTCAGACAATTTTTGGAATGCTTCATGGCTTATTCCACTATGCTTTAAGTGAAAAACTACGTGCAAAATCTGTGCCTGGAGACTAACCAAAGAATCAGAGAAGGCCAGGCTGGCAGAATGGACTCTTTTGTAAGGGACTCTGGTGCTGGTTAAAGAATGGGAAGGAGCGCTGCTCCTTTTGACTACTGTGTATCAGACTCTCGGTAAATACAAATGGAAAACAAGTGCAAGTTTCATCCTTCTTTCTTTGTTATGTATACAAATGGGTTTGGTGGGGCTGGACAGATGGCTCAGAGGTTAAGAGCATTGACTGCTCTTCCAGAGGTCCTGAGTTCAATTCCCAGCACCCACATGGTGGCTCACAACCATCTGTAATGAGGTCTGGTACCCTCTTCTGGTATGCAGGCAGAATCTGTATACATGATAGATAGATAAATAAATTTTTTAAAAAAAAGAAAAAAATGGATTTGGCACCTTGGGTCTTACCTATGCCAATTAGTATGTATCTGGGACTGTGCATGTTGTACAGAATGAGCCCTAAAGACCTCTCAGAAGAGGAATATGAAATCTGAGCAGATAGTATAAGATGGTTTGAGAGATACACATATGTGAGGGACCTGAGGTTGTAACTGTTAACTGTTTAGGCAGATGATGTAATGGGGAAGTAACATGAGCTAAATGTTGAAGGAGGAATTGGAAGTTCATAAGGGGAAAATAGGAGGTCCTTGTGCTCACAGATAAGCATTAGGGAAGCCAGGAGTGTTAAACACACAGGATTGTCTCTTCAAAGGGAGTAATGTATAACCTGGTTTAATTTTTCTCTATGAAGGGACCATTGATCAATCCATACTAGGTCTTTCCTATTGTAAGAGAACAAAACCAAAGCCTAGGGGCAGCCAAGCTGCAGTGGGCCATGCAGCAGTGGAGCTACCTAACTCAGGCGATGCCGGCAGACTCCCCTCCCCACTGGGCCAGAACTGGACAGCAGAAAGGGCCACAGAGCTGGAGGGCTCTGAGTTCTGGTCAGATTGCATAGGAGGGCTAGCCCTGAACTCACCTGACTCAGTACCAACAGAAACTGGTCCAAAAGATCTGTCCTGGTGTGGAATATTTGTACACTATGTCGTACATGCGTAGCAGTGATTGGTGTAATAAGAAGCTGAATGACCAATAGCTAGGCAGGAGAGGATAGGTGGGATTTCTGGGGAGAGAGAGGAAGAAAAAAAGGAACCTAAGCAAGAGAGAGTCACCAGCCATATGCGGAGGAAGCAGGTTGGGCAGTAATGAGTGAGGTAACAAAACTGTGGAAGAACACAGATTAAAAAGTACGGGTTAAGTTATAAGAACTAGTTAGGAACAAGCCTAAGCTAATGCCAGTCTTAGAATTAATAAGCCTGTGTGAGCTCACAGCCCCAAAAAAGTCAGATTACAGCTGGCATTTTTTAATGGTCTTCATGAGAGGGTCCAAGCAATACATTACTGCAGTCCAGACTGCAAAATAATTAACAGGAATTTTTATCCCCCCTTTCTGGCTCCTTTTGCATTTGCTCCTCTGCTCTTCCAATTAAATCAACATCAATGGTTCCTTGTTTAGGAAACCAAGGATTGAATGTTATGGTCATCGGTACGAAGTTGCAGAGCTGTTGCTCTGAATAGTTTGCCCCTTGGATCGTCACAGGTATCTCAATCACATCAAATGTTTTCCATCAGAGGACCGAGAAGAACCATGCTTATCTCACTCTCACGGCTGGGACCCCATGAGTGAGAGTAACCCCTACTCTCCTACTTCCTACTTGTAACCCCTACTTCCTACTTGTAACTCCTACTCTCCCACTTCCTACTTGTAACTCCTACTCTCCCACTTCCTACTTGTAACTCCCACTCTCCTACTTCCTACTTGTAACTCCTACTCTCCCACTTCCTACTTGTAACCCCTACTCTCCTACTTCCTACTTGTAACTCCCACTCTCCGCTTCTGTTTACCGAAAGATTTTCTTACCTTCTCCAAGGGTCAGACTCCATACATGGGGCAGCAGTCAGGGATCTCTGCAACCACCAGGGCCAGCAGAGGATCCAAGACAGGACAGAAGGCAGTTCAGTTCAACAAGACTCAGTAGCAGGTGTTGGCTCAAACTTCAAGGGTCTGACCTTGTGTAGTTTAGGCATATTTAAGGACAGCACAAATTAGTAAAAAGTTTCCTAGTGATAATTAACTCAATCTCATGTGCGTAATAAAGTTTAAGACTACAATGAAACTCTGAAAGTAACATCTTCCATAAAGATAGGTTTTAATAGGTTGACTGAGAAAAACAAGCTCAAAATAAGGGTCTTGGGGAAGATCCAATGTGGTCTCGGCCACACAGATAATACAAAGGTTAACCATGTCCACTCCCAGTTTTCTGGGTGGAAACAGATTATACATCTCTCCCTTTGTGTTTAACACTCCTGTTTCCCCTACATTATCTGCTGTGGATAATGCTCTTGCACTGTAAAGATTTGCCATCACTTGTATTGGTTTAATAAAACACTGATTGGCCAGTAGCCAGGCAGGAAGACTAGGAGGGGTGACCAGACTAGGAGAATTTGGGGAAGAGGAAAGGCAGAGAAAGCAGTCACCAGCCAGACACAGAGGAAACAAAATGGGAATGCCTTACTGAGAAAAGGTAACAAGCCATGTAGCTAAGCATAGATAAAAATTGTGGCTTAATTTAAGTTGTAAAAGCTAGGTAATAAGCCTGAGCTAGTAGGTCAAACAGTTTATAAGTAATATAAGCCTCTGTGTTTTTCATTGGAACTGAAAGTTCATCTACAGTTATCTGTGAACATAAGGACACCATGCCTCCTTCAGAAAAGCATCCCTCTGCTCTCTACCCTGAATCAGTATGCTAAGCACTCTTATTTACGAATTACCTTCACTTACAATTGAAATACTCACCACATAACTGCATGTCATATATGAGAAACCAGAAGTGTAGCTATTCAGTCACTGTCCTAAGGACGGACGGAATCTGAAGAATTTACAGCACCTTCTCTTTTGGAATCTGCTGAGTCTTTCAGTTGTGAATGAACACTGACAAAGTATGGAATAAAATCCCATAGTTCATGCTTGTTATGATTATATTAGAAACTGGTAACCTTGGAAATACAGCAGGGTTGACCTTTCTTCAGTTCCCCTGTATTTTGAAAGCTGAGTCACTGTACCTTATCTACTTCAAATCATCTTTTCTGAGGCTAGAGTGACCACTCAAACATCGAGTGCACTTGTTGCTGAAACTTGAGGACCAGATTTGGATCCCAGCATCCACATAACAAGCTGGTCGTGCCCCCATGCATGCCTTTAGTCTACTTCTGTCTGGGGGGCAAATCTCAAGCAGTACGAGGCTTTGAGAGGAATCCACGGAGTTGGCCTAAGCTAGACTTTTCTGTCTGAGAGGGTTTAGGGAAAGAAACACTCTCTTGATGGCTTCCTTTATTCTCTGTTCTCTCATTTTTTCTATGTTCTTTCTCTACTGTATACTTTCTTTCTACAGCTTATATGCTCTGTTGCAACTAAGTTTTTCAGACAATATAGGAATTACAGTGTGGTTACATTCTGTTTCTCAAGTGAATGATTTCAATGAATATAAAACAAACAGTAAAACCAGCATGTTTTCCATATCTCTTACATGATTAAACATTTTATATATTACAGGTGAAAAACAAATTATCCCAAAGACTTGCATGCATTCATACCCAACCAACTTGTTGTAGACTCATTGTGTGGGTAAGCAAGGTGTTCTTGTCAGGTCTCTTACTGACAGGCTGCATTTTGCAGTTACAAGGAAAGGACCGATCACTTTATTACCTATCTTGAAAGGGAATCTTACCAGGAATCTTAAAGGAATCACAAACCTAAACTTTTCAATATGAAAAACAATCAGTCAGCTCTACTTTAAATCTTTAGGGTACATACCCACTCACCAATAGTTTTTTATATCAGGAGATTGAGGGCAGAAATCTAATATAATGAATTAATTATCACCTTTTGTCACCAACCGATCCTAGCAAGAAAGGTACACCAGCCAAGGATAACTGGGCTGCTTTGTTCTTGTGCCCTGATCTTAGCAAGTTCGGCATTCAACTATGTGCCTTTCTAAAACTTTACGTTGTCTTCTTGGGATTTTTTTTTTCACCTCAAAGCTATTTAATAAGAACATCTTCGTCTAACTTTGTTATTTTCAAAGCTTTGTTTCAGCTGTGATGCCCTCTGAAACCTGTGTGCACATCTCCCAGCATTAAGGGTAAAAGAGTTTAAACTAACTGGACTCAGTTGTTAATCATTAACTTAGGCTATAATCTATGCTCTTCCTTAGGTGAAATTCTTAGGCCCAGGCTGCGAAACATATCCTTTTATATTTTTATTCATCAAAACTCTGTATAGGGCATCATTATTATTATCAATTTAGACAGTACAGCTTAGGGAGGGGTCCTTTTTGACAATCCACAGATAAAAATGCCCAGGAGAATGGGATGTTTCTAAGAGCTAAACATTACAGACAGCTGAGATCTCCCCACATCCACTCACCATGCTGGATACCAGAGAAAGAGCTGCAGCAAACATATAAAGGCACAGCAGAAGCAAAAGACATTCTGGGGTCTGCAGTGTCATGGCCTTGCCTGGGCGAGATTGGTCAATCAGTTTCTCCTAGTGGGCTGACACCCCACTGAAGGAGAACTTCAGTTGCCACCAGCTGCTCCTCTGGGATGGCCATTGGCAGTAGGCCCCAGTGCTGAGTGAGGCAGAGGCAAAAAGAACATTGGGACTTTATCTGCCAGCATTGTCAAAAGACACAAGATCCAATTCAATGAGAGGCCCTGCTTAAAAAGGAGGACAGTGATGGAGGAGACCTCACACCCTCCTCTGGTGTCAGTGCGTGGATACAGACAAGCACCACACACATGCATGCGATTTTATGTGACTTCTGAGTCTGGCAGTTCACTTGGCGTGACCATCTCCAACTTCCCTAAGTTGCTGTGGTCATAGTGTTTCATCACGGCAGTAGTGACCCTAACTGATACAGGTGTCTAGAGAAGGCCTGCCTTCTAGATCAAAACTGGCTCCTTTCCATTGTGTTAGTTCATGGAACAAAAGGGGTCTCCGCAGCCTCTTGTATAAGGGTACTAATCTTACTCCTGAAGGCCTCATTTATCAGCTCCATTCTCCCAGGTCCCACTGCCTCTGGAGCGGGAACACGTGTGTGCACACACAAGGGGAAGCCTCTCCTATACTGAAACCACTTGAATTTGGGAGCAGGTGTGTTAATACTAAAACAGGTTTTATAATAGTAGTGCCAAGGAACAAGGAGGCTGTTTCACAAGGACACAAGGATCACTGGTCTTTTAATCATATAATAATAGAACTTGAAAATGTATGAAGAATGAAAAAGAAAAGGGAAATTCCCTATAAAGGTTGGAAATTTCAATAACTTGTGACTTAATTGAAAAGCTGGCATAAATTAGAAAGAATGAAAAACACTCAATACTGTCTGCTGGGCACAGTGGCATGTGCCTGTATTTCCAGCTGTTCAGGAAGTTGAGACAATCATCTGTATTCCCAGGAGTCTCAGGCCACACAGACCTCTCCAAGCAAAGGAGCACAATCACCAATTTGTCGTAATTGCTGCTTTCTGGAATTCTTGTCACAACAGAAGAGTAAATATTCTTTCCATGCACACATGAAACACTCAGTTGGAGCAGAATCTGCACTAGGAATATCAATATGCTTTAAGAGGATTCAAACCCTACCAAGTATGTCCTCCAACTATAAAAGAACTGAACCAGAAATTTAAAAACAGATTAGAAAACCAAGACATTTCCAGATAATCCACAGGTCAAGAAACTTAAGAGAAATCACAAGACTTTTCAACTGAATATAGGTAATTTTAAATTTCAAAAATCTGTGGGAGAAGAGAGGTACTGAGGGGGGGATTTCTGACATTAACACGCATCCCAAAGGGTAAAGCGATCTCAAACCAGTGACCTCACTTATGCACATCCTTAAGAAACTAGAAAAAGACGGAGAAAACTTAAATAAAAATAAGAAAGGAGATAATGAATAGCAGAGAAGAAAAAACTCAATTTGAAAACAAAAACCCACATTTTATTTTGTCCTGTGAAAACTTGCAAAGTTCAATCTAAAAGATATCTGTAAGTAGAGCACTCAAATGTCTATATAGATGCTGGATTTAGAGTTACAATCCTCCCAACCAGGAAAAGTCCAGGTTCAGAAGTCTTCCGCGGTCATTTTACCAAATATTCAAATAATGTCAAAATTATACAAACTCTCCCCAAAAAAGCGAGAAGTGAACAGTTGCTCAGTTACACTCAGTAGTATCAGCGCTAGCCTACTCCCAGGGAAAAGGGCTCGGTGGTTAAAAGCAGCTGCTGCTCTTGCAGAGGACCAGGTTTGTTTCCACAAGAATCTGAGTAATTTCTGGATTTTACCTCTCAAAAGTTTTCCGGGGAATCTACTCATTCTTATATGATAAAATCCCAGGACTCTCCAAGCAATTGGTAGGCATTTTTATCGACTGAATTCACAACTTTACAAAATAACCAGTTAAAGAATTTTGTCTCTTCCCGTTTTATAGATCTAGAAATAGGCAGATGAGAACTGAGACTGAAGTCTTCAGAGGTATGGCTCATGACAAGGGTTACCAGCTGTGCGGACTTTATATATAGAGACCCTAGATCCCCAAGCTGCTTTGTTTGGAACTCAACTGTGGAGACTAGGCTGACCTGGAAGTCAGGGGGATCCCCCTGTCCCCGGGTCCTGAATGCTGAGATTAAAGCGTGCGCTATCCCACCCGGCTTCCTTGCTTCTGAAGTTACTTTTTCACTACTTTCACCCAACCCTGTTTAAGCAGTGTTCTGGAGGATACCGGGAATGCTTGAGGCAAACGAGGGTTCGCATGGATTTGCTCCCCTTCCGCTGACAGTCACCCACAGCACAGCGTGGCACATAGAGCTGACGATTCAAGCGACCGTCGATGGAGAAAAGGCTTCTCAGTCTTGGGCTAACTTCACTGCCGGAGCAGCTGGGGAGGATTCGGGCTGCCAGCCCCAGGGGATGGCGGCTTCTGCCGGCAGGACGTGGACCTCTGCAGCCGCCCGCCTTCGCTGATCCCGGACCGGAAGTCCCTCCCCAGGAAGCAGAAGCAGCGACTTGGTCACGTGTCAGCCAAAGATGGAGCCCAGGCGACCCGAGGGAAGGTTGTGGTGAACCCGGGCGCTGGAGACCCTCGGCGAGCTCCGGCGGCTGGAAGGAGGGCATAAGGTGCGGCTCTCATCCCGCGGAGTGGTGAGTAACCACGCCACTGTCGGCAGATGCATCGGGTGACAACGACGGCGGGGGAGCTGTGTATGCTGAGCCCCTCCTCCCTCTCCACCCTAGAGGAGACCGCCTTGCTATATTTATTGTTTAATCTCAGAAGTACTGTCAATTTACAGGGTAAACTTAACTAACTTTAATTTTCCGATGTTACATTTTTTATGCAGACATTTTCGAAAAATATGCGTAGTATTTCGATTTATTTTTTGAGAAATAAATTGTAGCTCAGAAACGGACAGTCCTCCTGCCTCCGCTTCCCAAAGGCTAGTGTTACAGGTGTCACCGCAGGTGGTCTTTGCTTTTCGTTACTGCCACCCGGAAGTATTTTTTTTTAATTTTTGTACACAAAAACTCATTTGCCATTTTGACATTCACCCTATCTGGTACAGAGATCAGCAAACTACTGGTAAGTGGGCCATATTCAGTCTAAAGTGCCTGTCACGTCTATTCAGTGCCTGCAGAGGCCAGAAGAGGGCCTCAGAGCACCCTGGCCTGGAGCTACAGCTGGGTGCTGGGACTTGAACTCGGAACTGTGGGAGAGCAACTGGTGCTCTTAACTGCTCAGTCGTGTCTCCAGCTCCAAATTTTATTTTTAATCATGTGTATATGTGTGTCCAAGTATGGCCTAGTACTCACATCTGCAATGCCCATGGAAGTCAGAAGAGGGTATCCATTTCCTGGAACTGGAGCCCTTTCGTGAGAGCTGGAGAACCTGAGGCCCTAATTCTTGTCCTTTCCAATAGTGCCACTTCCTGACCCCAAATGGTTTTAACAAAGTGGTTACACTCACTTGAAGTACAGTTTATAGCTCCATCGGCAGCATGGCACAGCCTCCTGCGTGCTTCCAGGACATTGTCTAATGTTAACTAACCTGAGTAGCTAATGATAGATCTATGTGATCTTAGTATCCCCCTAATGGCTAACATTTTATCAAAGTGTACTGGTTGGTGGTTGTATTTCCCATTTGTCTACTGAACACAGTTCTTTGGGGTTTTTTTCTGTGGTAAGTTTTCATGTAGCTCATGCTGACCTCAAACTCATATGTAGCTAAGGATAGTCCTGAGCTGATCCTCCTGGGTCTAGCCAAGTGCGACAACTATAGGCATGTCGTCATGTCTGAATTAAACATTTTGTAATTTTTGTTTCATGCCTGTTATAAACTGCTTAGGAAATAAGGATTATGACATGTATTTCTTAGAAACGCATGCACTGTTTTTCATGTTCAGGCTTCTGCTGTGCTTTCCTGGGGGGCGGGGATGTTCTGTTCGTATGCTGCATATATACTGACTTTTCAGAATATGAAGTTAATCTGCAACTTTCGAAGGTACCTCAGGAGACTCTTTGTAGAGATATTTTAAAATGGGATTTTTATGTTTTTTTAGGTCCAAGATGGAAGAGCATAAACAAAGTACTATCAAAGACGACCTAATATTTAATATCATATCCAGAAAAATTAAACAACTTCCGGAATCAGAAAGGTAAGATCCCTTAGTATTAAAATGTCTCTATCAGAAAGATGTCGCAGGGTTTTAAGCAGGAAAAACTTGATCCAACTAATGTTATTGTCTATTCCAGCCAGTTTGGGGAATAGATTTAAAGTAGGCGATTGGCACCAGTGAAAAGAACCAGAATAGTAAGTTACTCTGGTAAGTAGAGGCATCACAGGGGAGCTGAGATGTAAAATATTACTTTGGAGATTGCTGTGTCTTCCGGTGTGGAAACCACACCAATTCCACTTTTTGCTGGCACTTACCGTCTTACAGCAGAGAACCTAACCTATGTAGTTGAGAACTTGGTACATTTCAGCAACTATGTGCCCCTTACACAGACACCCCATTTAGTTGTTTCCTGGCGCTGTTTCTTGAGATAGACAGAAAACCTACACAAGGTAGGGAAAGCCTGGACGACAGAAACAAAGGAAGAAACCGGGCTACCAGTAGGCGCTCCAACAAATTAAAAAAGGGCAGTGGGAATTGATCTGGTATTGTAAGGTTAAGATTTAGCTTGGAAGCAATAAAAATGTTTCGTTTTAAAGCCACAGCAAACTACAGATTAGCTGCGAGACCTGGTTCTTTTCAGGTTTCAGCGCCACTGTTTCTAAGCATTGGCTCCCACGGTTAAATAGGAATGACTCCCATTTTGTGACTTTTATATATTTGAAAAAGTGTGCAAGTTCCCTGTTTCTTTAACCCCTACAAAAAACAGGCTTCTCACGTTGGGGCTGTAGCTGTCTAGAATTTCCTGAGCCATTTCTAGAGCTGTGAAAACATCAACTCACTCTTCCCATGTAGCCAACTAGGAGAATCTCCACGGTAGAATGCAGCTCTTCTCGTCACTGTAGCAACAAGTCACCTTTATGGAACTAGTGCTCAGTCAATGAAATGGCAGACACGAATGCCAAGTGGGAGGTCAGGAAAGCATCATCTCACACACGAATGCTCGGTATCATGTCCTAGAAAAGCTTTTTAAAATAAGCACAAACTCCAGGACCTGGGGGAGGCACCTTTAGGGTTACTCTGATGGGTTGAGAAATGAGAAACATCCACCAGGGAGCCACACTGCAGATCACAACACAAATGCTAGAAACCACACTAAAGTTTAGCTGAAGAGCTTATTCTAGTTGTACTGGTGCTTTTAGGTATTTCTCCCCAAAATTAAACATATAGAGCATATATTTTGTCTTAAAATCTATCTCTCTACTTATCTCAAATTACCAATAAAATGTTCATCACTGAGTTATTGTAAACTACCTAACATATTGTTTCACTTAAATGTCAGTTACCCCAGTTTC